>NW_005871115.1:5716466-5727270 GCF_000147115.1 Myotis lucifugus
AACTCCTTGTTCGGCCATGCCTCGTTGTTGACAGGGTTCCGCACCCCAACTTACCCCCCCCCCCATCACGGGCCCTGCTGTGTGTGTGACGGGGTAGAGCCATAACCTCCCCATCGGCCCTGCCCTGAGTATGACAGGGGGCAGTGCCTCAACTCCCCTATCGGCCCTACTCTGTGCGTGACAGGGGGGAGCTCCTCAACCCCGACGGGCCCTGCTCTGTGCGTGACAGGGGGGAGCTCCACAACCCCCTGATCGGCCCTGCTCTGTGCGTGACAGGGGGAGCTCCTCAACCCCCTGATCGGCCCTGCTCTGTGTGTGACAGGGTATGGAGCCCCAACCCCCCTGATGGGCCCTGCTCTGTGCGTGACAGGGGGCAACGCCCCAACCCCCTGATCGGCCCTGCTCTGTGGGTGACGGGGTGGTGCCCCAATTCCCCATCGACCCTGCCTTGAGTGTGACAGGGGGCGGTGCCCCAACCCCCCAATCGGCTGTACCCTGAGCGTGACTAGGGGTGGCATCGCAACCTCCTGATCCGCCCTGCTCTGTGCATGACAGGGGGCAGCGCCCCAACTCCCCAATCGGCCCTGCTCTGAGCCCGACCAGGGGCTGCACCTAGGGATTGGGCCTGCCCTCTGCCATCCGGGAGCAGGCCTAAGCCAGCAGGTCATTATCTCCTGAGGGGTCCCAGACTGCGAGAGGGCACAGGATGGGCTGAGGGACCCTACCCCCCCTCCCCGAGTGCACAAATTTTTGTGCACTGGGCCTCTAGTGTTAAATATAAACCTGGAACAGATTAGGTGCTTAGCAAATGTTTTCTTTTCCCAAGAATGATTGCAAATATAATTCTTCCCCTCCGCCCATCCTGTAGTTCCTTTCATTCCACAAAAACAGCTTTTTCTTTTCAAATTCATGCCCACCAGCTATTACAACTGACATCAGATAATGACTGGACTAATTAAATGTATCTATCATTAAAGGACAACGATAAAGTTCTGTCAGTCTTTCCATGGCATATGATATAAGTACATCAGACTTTCTGAGGAAGTTATTAATATGGGTTCATATTTATGTGTTTTTAAATGCATGTACATGTAGGGTTAAATAGATGTGAATCAAACTTTTCCTCAAAAATGTCTACTCAATAATTAGACCCCCACTCTTTAACATAAAATAATACTATGTAAGGAACCCCAAAACAGGGTGTTACAGGATATGACATAGTCACTCCATGATATTAAGTGGCATACTGATTGCCTTCAAAGTTTTTTATTTTTTAAAAAGCATTTTGCTATAAAAATTTCACACCAACTGGCTTTATAATTAATAAAATATAGGTTGGTTACATTTCCTGCATATCATTGTGACTTCAAACAAGCCATCAAACAGCTTTTTCTTCCTGAAGACTTTAAAGAGGCCTTTGCCTTTCAATGAAGATTTCTGACATTCACTTAACATTCATCTTGATAAATGCATAATTAACACTTCAAATTTAAGGTTTGGGGAAAGTGATGATTGATAGCACTTGATGGTTCACAAAAAAATAATGCTGAAAACTAGTAATACTCCCCTAAAAACTTGTTTCTCAAAGTTAATGCAGTTCTCAGGCTGACCTTACTTGAAGAACAGCAACTATTTTCAGTTTAATTTGTAAAATACCTGAGTCAACCTTACAAATGTCAATAATGGTGTTGTAATATAGGCTCGCAATTTTTATCTTAACTACCTATAAGTGATAAATTTACTTGAAAGATTTTCCATCATAAATTTTCATCAGTACCAGCAGAGGGAAGAAACGGGGACCAACGCTCCAGAGTTTAAATGGCAAAGGACACAGGGAACATGAAGTTGTCAGCTGATTCCCTGGGAAGTTCACTTCTTCGTCCAATCAGACACTGAACTAATGTTTTACTCTGTATTCAGAAATTTTAACATTATGTAAACATATGTTTACATGCAGATATATATTTTATAAACACTTTGGCTTGATTATGTTGGTTGGGGGGTTTTGATGCTTAATATCTATCATAAGATGTCACAGGCTGAGAAAGAGAACTTGTCACAAAAACCACCAAATCTGCCTACTCAGAAATCAGAATTTGTTTTTAAAATAGCAACAAGGGCCCTAATCGGTTTGGCTCAGTGGATAGAGCGTCGGCCTGCGAACTCAAGGGTCCCAGGTTCGATTCTGGTCAAGGGCATGTACCTTGGTTGTGGGCACATCCCCAGTGGGGGGTGTGCAGGAGGCAGCTGATCAATGTCTCTCTCTCATCGATGTTTCCAACTCTCTATTCCTCTCCCTTCCTCTCTGTAAAAAATCAATAAAATATATTATAAAAAATATATATAGCAAGAAGGATTCTGGCAAACAGAAAATCAAATGTCTTACCTCCGTTTTTCTTTAAGAATCTTATGCTTTGCTTCCACATCTTCCAAAGCTTTCTGTAATACGTCCTGGAGATGTACATTTGGTTAGGAGAGAACATTATGCCATTAGATTAACGAAAGCTGATCTGATATTTATTATCCTATTATACAAATGTTTCACAAGGGTAACGGTGATAGGTCACATTGCCTAATGCAATATTACCACGGTAGATACTCAATAAATACTTGATAAATGACTAAGTTCTAATAGCTAAGGAGACAAGCTAAATCCCAGCCCGCAGTTCTCATCTTGCACTAATTCCGATGTCCTTTCTGCCTTTCAGAGAAAGGGCCACTGCTCCCTGTAAGCACAGAGGTTTTCCACATAAACTTCCTGACAGCTCGGGGAAGTCATTCAGCGACTGAGGCTCTGGCTTTCACCTGTGAGAACAGAAAACGCTGAATCACACCATCAATCACTAAGGCTTCTTTCAGGGGGAAAAATTATGATTCAAAAATTTTGTCAGACCTGAAACCTATATAATTTTATTAACCAGTGTCAGTCACCCCAATAAATTCAATTAAAAAAATTGTCAGTAGCCAAAAGAAAATGTTTCCTTCATATAAAGTTCGAGATACGCCCTCAACTTTCCCTTTAGGATATCCCATCTAGGATTACTCCCTCTCAGAGTGCCTCAGTACCAGGCCCTTCTGTCTTTCTTCTCTTTTGTTTGATATATTTGGCTCATTCACTACCCTATCTCTAATACACTCCCTCTAACCAGACAGAAAAAAATGCATTATTATTTCACAAATAAGAATAGACCTTTAACATGCTCCATCCACCTGATGTGAAAAATGGACATCTCATTTGATGGGTACACTGCTGACTGAACATTATTTCCACTGACTTAAAAGTTAAAAAAAAAAAAGGTAATTATTTCATTTTACTTCAAATACAACCACTCAACTGCCGAGAGGAATTTTAGAGGTCAAATGCAGAGGTCATTCTGCTTTGCTCTCTTCTCTGCGTTAAAGAAACCAGTGTGCATCAGAGCAACAAAGTGAGCTGGTCAAAGACTTCCCTGCTCTTCCTGTCCGTGCTCAGAGCACTGGGCAAAGAGGCAGTGAGAGTAACAGGCTGCAGCCGTGGGCAAACTACGGCCCGCGGGATCCGGCCCGTTTGAAATGAATAAAACTAAAAAAAAAAAGACCGTACCCTTTTATGTAATGATGTTTACTTTGAATTTATATTAGTTCACACAAACACTCCATCCATGCTTTTGTTCCGGCCCTCCGGTCCAGTTTAAGAACCCATTGTGGCCCTCGAGTCAAAAAGTTTGCCCACCCCTGGGCCGTTAAGGCAACAAGAAAGCAAGATCCTGACCCATTAGAAAGTCTGTTTCTCTTGTCTCTCAAATACATAAAACCAAGGAAATTTATTTCTTAGAAACAAAATAACAAAAGATTAAACTTTTAAGTTGATAGCAAGACAGGTCTAGCTTTAACTAAAAAAAATAAATGGAGGGGAAAAGTAATAGAATTTGGGGGAAATCATGGATAGCTTTGGGGAATTACTAGGTGCCAATCTTTGATTTAATTCCCAATCATGACCATTAGACATGAGAACTCTTCATCAGATACAGCCCTGGTCTTTACATGTATTAGGGCAAATCTTGGAGAGAAATCATACACTGAGTCCATAGAAGAGAATGAAGGAAAGATGAAGTAAAACCTTTTTCTCCAAAAACCTACTTATCCCTTTGTATGCAAGCAAATATGTAGTGTAATGATTCACCATGCTAGAAAGCTTTGTATATTTTTGGTAAAAGTTGGAAAACTTAAATTCATGTCTTGCAGACATATTCTTCTTCTCTTAGTTGCCATGCATTATAATTAATAACAATAGTTCTTTATAACCTATCTCACTCGTGGGTATTCTGCAAGAATTACAGAGGATGTTTATGAACTGTGTGGAACACCTCATACGAAAAGAGCTCTGTGAGCTGGGAGCATTGTTATTAATATTCATAATTACAGCACATAATTCCCAACTCTAAAAAGGATTGTGTATTAGTCTTCTCCCTGTTCTGCCCATTTATTTAGGTCCACAGGGAGCTATGATTTGAAAAGATATTTTCAAGAAGACTAGATAAGCTAGCTTTTGACTGCTTTTCATTATTTTCTCCTATTCCTTTTCTTTTCATTTTAAAGAAGTTGTGACTCTCTTCCCGACTGTTCTGAATTCACCCCATGTTTTGTTCATCTTTGCTCTGTCTCAGCCTTCCCCCACTTGCTGAGTTTTGTCTCCTTTCTCTGCACTCATCTATTCTGTTTCCCTGTGTTCCTATTAACTTAGTCACCTGAGCTTGTCTGCATTTAAAAATTTAGGGAGTACATGACAAGAGACCACTGTGTACAGGAAAAGGCAAAGGACACTGTTTGCCATTTAAGAAGATTGCTCTGTGTGTCATACCTTGGCGGGAGAAGGCAAGGAAGTTCTATCGGGCTGGTTGACTCTAATTCGAGCATCTTTCAACACAAGTTCAGCTAGAAGCAGAAGCAAGGTAATTATACCATGAAATTCTTTCAAGCTATTTTCAGTGAGCATTCTATATACTTACATAGATATATATAACCATGACCAGGGAGAGAAGATTACAAATAATCACCTCAGAAAATCCTATACTCCTTCCACAGCTCTTACACATTCTAAGTGTAGATAGCATACTTCCTCTTAGACATGGCAATTTAAAGGGGAAAAAACACATACATACACATTCAAAAGTCACAACTGGCTGTTTGGCTAACTGAAAACTATCTAAAATCCATAAAATATGGACGTAAAGTTACTCCTCCCTCAGGCATCACTGGGAAACAATGGTTCCCTCTCACTGTGAGAGAAGTGAAAGTGTAGAACTTTCCTTCCTAAAGTGGATGCAGCACTAATCTCTGAAACGATCTAACTCAGCATCAGTGAAAACAAGAGTTCTTAAAATAGACCCATCCAGTTCCACTTGGATCATACTAAAAATAATAAATAACAATAATTTAACAGAGATGGAAAAAATGTGTATATAATTCCTTAGAGGAAGAAACTACATTTGACTAATTGTGGCTATCCCTACAATGCCTAGAGCAGTATGTACCCTAGAATATATGCACAATTAATGTTTGTAGAATGAATGAACAATAATAAAGTAAGCCATAGGTAATTACATACCAATCTTTACTGCTTCTTCTGCCTTTTTAACTTCATTTTTAAATGCTCCTTTAAAAGAAGATGTGACATACAGGTACTTTCTGAAAAATAAAAAAATAAAAGAATCAAGTCAGATTATCATTTTATAGTACAAAATATTCTTTAAGAACACTATCCTAGTATACTCCAGATATACATAATTATTAAGAAAAACCCATAAAGTTACATAAATAAGAAAACTTTATGCCTAAAAAGAAACTCCTTACCATTTAATACTTGAAAATTTTGCTTTCTTATTGAATTTATTGGGGTGACATTAGTTAATAAAATTATATAGGTTTTGTTGTATAAGTCAATAACACATCATCTGTATATTGTATTGTGTGTTCAACACCCCAGGTCAAGTCTCCTTCCATCACCATTTATCCTCCCTAAATCCTCTTCTACCTCCCTCCTCCCCCTTTCCTTATGGTAATCACCATACTGTTGTGTCAATGAGATTGTTTTTTTCTTAATCCTTTCACCTTTTTAACCCAGCCCCGAAACACCCTCACCTCTGACGACTGTCAGTCTGTTATCTGTGTCTATGAGTCTGTCTCTGTTTAATTTGTTAATTTTGTTCATTAGATTCCACATATAAGTGAAAATATATAAGCTAGTCAGAGAAAGACAAGTACCATATGATTTCACGCATATGTGGAATTTAATGAACAAACTGGACTAACAAGCAAAATAGAGACAGACTCATAGACATAAAATAAATAAATAAAATAATAAAAATGAAATAAAATAATAAAAAAATAATAAAGATAAATTAAAATAATAAAAATAAAATAAAATAAAGAGAAAAAGGGGGAAAATTCTTAGACACAGACAACAGTATAGTGATTACCAGAGAAAAAGAGGGGTTGGGGGAGTTTGAAGAGGGTAAAAGGGGGATAAACAATGACAGAAGAATACTTGACTTGGAGTGATGAACACACAATATCATAGAATTGCAAACCTGAAACCAATACAAATTTATTAACCAATGTTACCCCAACAAATTCAATAATAATAATAAAATGAATTAGTAATTTCAATAAATAAATAACTTAAAAATTCTTCCCACACAAATGTTCACTTATACATGTAAAATAGGATAATTTTCTTATAAAGAAAAATGTCTATGCAACTGCTCTCTTCTCAAAGTTTCTGGTTAATATATCCAGATTATCACTGACACTGAATTAACTGCTTCTCCAAGTCCCCAGTCATCTTTAACTGAAATGCTGAGAAACACATATTATCATTTTAAGCTACTCAATCATATTTTCTACTTTATTACCACTGCTTTAGTGAGAGCAAAGACACTCTAGAACGATCAAGGAACTGGAAAATATATATACCTATAAACTCCAACTCAAAGGGAGTGAAGTATAGGTGAGAAAAGCACTGTAGAACAGAGGTTCTCTGAATGAAGTTGAAACTGTGTATATCTATTATAGAGGCTTCTTGGAATCCAGGATTTTACATGTTGATTTAAGTCATCATGGAGAGAAAATTCCAGAATGTTATTTGGTTTCATAATGCTCAAACCTCTATATACCTCATTTTATAACTTTTGTCTTATACCTCAGACTTAGTACCTTCATGTTTACAAAGGCATTACATTTTCAGCAAGAGTTAGGTAAAAACCTATAGATCATTTCTGGAAACCAAATTATCTTAAGACATATAAAGAGAGGTATTGGCTCAGGTAGAGGGGAGAGTCTAAACCGATGTGCTCCAATGAGTTTGTTTGTTTTTTTTTTATAATATATTTTATTGATTTTTTACAGAGAGGAAGGGAGAGAGATAGAGAGTTAGAAACATCGATGAGAGAGAAACATCGATCAGCTGCCTCCTGCACATCTCCCACTGGGGATGTGCCCGCAACCAAGGTACATGCCCTTGACCGGAATCGAACCTGGGACCTTTCAGTCCGCAGGCCGACGCTCTATCCACTGAGCCAAACCGGTTTTGGCGTGCTCCAATGAGTTTATATCAGGTATAGGTAATAGACGGTCCATGTGCCAAATTGGACGAGTTAGTTTGTTTTTGATACAGCCTAAGACAGTGATGGCGAACCTTTTGAGCTCAGCGTGTCAGCATTTTGAAAAACTCTAACTTAACTCTGGTGCTGTGTCACATATAGAAATTTTTTGATATTTGCAACCATAGTAAAACAAAGATTTATATTTTTTATATTTATTTTATATATTTAAATGCCATTTAACAAAGAAAAATCAACCAAAAAAATGAGTTCGCGTGTCACCTCTGACACGGGTGTCATAGGTTCGCCATCACTGGCCTAAGACATAAGAATGATTTTTCCATTGAAAAGGATCTAATAAAAGAGAAATATGCAAATTGACCATACCTCTGCCACACCCACCAGCAAATCAGGAACAAATATGCAAATTAACCCAACTAAGATGGCGGCAGCCATGGAGCTGGAGAAAGCAGGAGGCTTGGAGGCAATAAAGGAAGCCAAGCTTCCCAGCCAAGCTTCTGGCCTGCCTTGCTGGCCCTGAGCTCTGCTCAAGGCTACAAAGTTTCAATTATAGAAGATAAATAAATCCCAGATACCTGCTTCCATCCGCCATGGCCACGGAGCTGGAGCAAGCAAGAGGCTTGGGTTGCCCCTCGTGATGGAGGAAGCCAAGTTTTCCTCCCGCCCTGGCCGGACCTGGGCTCCACTCAAGGCTACAAAGTTTCAATTATAGAAGATAAATAAATCCCAGAATAAAAAAAAAAAAGAAAAAAGGAGAGGCTGGGAGCTTCGGTCGCTGTGGGGCTTGGCCAGCCTGAAAACAGCCATCAGCCCCTCACCCAGGCTGGCCAGGCACCCCAGCAGGACCCCCACCCTGATCTGGGACAACCTTCAGTGCAAACCAGCTGGCCCCCACCTGTGCACCTGGTCTCTATCCTATATTCCTATATAATAAAAGGGTAATATGCAAATTTACCCTAACAGCAGAAAGACTTGGAATGACTGGTCACTATGACACACACTGACCACCAGGGGGCAGACACACAATGCAGGAGCTGCCCCCTGGTGGTTAGTGCGCTACCACAGGAGGAGCTCTGCTCAGCCACAAGCCAGGCTGACAGTTGCCAGCACAGTGGTGGTGGTGGGAGCCTCTCCTGCCTCCTCAGAAGCGCTAAAGATGTCTGAATGCAGCTTAGGTCTGCTCCCCACTGGCAAGTGGACATCCCCTGAGGGCTCCCAGGCTGCCAGAGGGATGCCTGACTGCCAGCTTGGGCCCGGTCCCCCAGCGAGCGGGCCTAAGCCAGCAGGTGGACATCCCAGACTTCAAGAGGGCATAGGCTGGGCTGAGGGACCCCCCCAAGTGCACAAATTTTTGTGCACCAGGCCTCTAGCTGATTAGATAGATAGATAGATAGATAGATATAGATAGATACAGTGGGGCCTTGACTTACGAGTTTAATTCGTTCTGTAACAGAGCTCATAACTTAAATTACTTATATGTCAAATCAAAAGTGAACGAGTGAGACACATGATGTTGTGGCGTTCACTGTGACGTTCACTACGCCAATTAGCGGTGGGGTATCTGAAGCTGGCTGGTAACCTGAATTTGAATTTTAGCTCACAACTCAAAGCAAAAAATCGGCGGAGAGAGGGCTCGTATCTCAAAAAACTCGTTAGTCGGGACACTGGTAAGTCAAGGCCCCACTGTATAGACATAGATAGATATATAGATAGAGATATAGATAGATAGATAGATAGATATGCAAATGAGGTTAAGTGTAACCAGAGATTTATTATCAGGCCCTTTACAGAAAAGGTTTGCCAACTGCTGGAAGCTATGCTAGTAGCAATGGATTTTAAATGATAGCTTGATCTACAATTGCTTTTGTATATTCTAACTTTATGTACACAGTAATGTGAATTTTTATCAACAGGTCACATGTAATTTAAATATTATCAGCTGGAGTCTGTTGACTCTCTTCCATTAGCTCAACAGCAGCAGTGCTGATGTACTGAAGACAGAACACCTTCATGATGGAGCAACTAAGAGCTGGACTGCTTGGAGCCCATCTGCCTGGGTAAAAGGTCTAGCTATACCCCTCCTAGTGTGTAAGACTGGGTGAATTACTTCGTTTTCTGTTATTTCATTTCCTTATCTGTAAGAAAACGATAGCTGAATGATAACAATAGTATCTATCTCAAAGGCTGACATGAGACCTAAAGGTGTCAAAGGAGCTAAAGAACTTAGAACAATGCTGGTTTGGAATAAGTCAGCAATTTTTAACTGGTGTGCCGTAAGAATTTTTAAAACAAGCAACACCTGGCTATTTAGCCAGGGGCACTGACCTCTTTTCCCTTAGATTGTCAAATTTTTTAAAATGACAACAGCTAACACAATAGCTGTCAGTGTAAATGAATCAAAAGTATCTTTTTTTGTCAGGTTGGCAAAAAATATATTTTTGGTGTGTTGCAGAATTTTAGTAATTAGTTTATGTGTGCCATTAGATGAAAAAGGTTTAAAATCACTGGAGTAAATACCCAATATGTTATTATCTATAATAATAAAAGTGTAATATGATAATTAGACTGGGCATCCTTCCAGACAACCTTCCGGACAAAGCTAGGGCTGCAAGAGAAGACCAGGTCCTGGGTGCCAGAGGGAAGCCAGTGCCAGCAGCTGGGGGAAGGAAGGCCTACTCTTGCCCAAATTTCGTGCATCGGGTCTCTAGTTATCTAATAAAAACACATTTTAAGTACATACTCCCTCCATGTGTGTTTAGCGGGAAAATGCATTGGAATGAGGAAATGAAATGAGTAGCTGGATAAATTTCTCTTAAGAATCTGAAGTATTTGTAGAAGTCTGCCCAGGTACCTACATTAAAAAGCTTAATGTTAAAAATAACTAAATATCATCCTATATCCATCCAATTCATTGGTTTCCTGAACAATTCAGTGAGAGGTGGGGAGTGTCCCTAAGACATGAAAAGATTGTCCCAGAAGAACAGTGTTGCAGAGTCTCCATGAGCAGGCCATAACTTGGTGTCCCTAAACCTTAAAAAGGACGGTGCTGCTCCAAAGAAAGCAGGTGACTCCACTTCCATGTCTTTGGGCTCCTTTCAGTATTACTGGTCTATGGCAAAGCCATGTTAATGAAAAATGAAGATCTTCCAACAGATAGCTTGGCTCTGTCTCCCTTAAAGAGCTTTCAAAAATGATCATTTTAT
>NW_005871115.1:5728374-5734158 GCF_000147115.1 Myotis lucifugus
TTTTTTTTCGGGCCTTCCCGGTCCAAGTTTAAGAACCCATTCTTGGTCCTCGAAGTCAAAAAAGATAGTCCACCCCTGATTCAAGATTCTTCACAGAGGCAAAGTTGTTCTCAACTTGTACAGCAGGACTTCCACTACAGAAGAGCATGAACTTCATTAATCTTGTGGCATACCATGGCCCCATCTGTGTTGTTATACCCCAGGCCAAGTGCCTCTGGGAAAACTAAATATGCCATTCTGGACACACTGGATTTCATATTCTTGACATTACATCTGGAAACTGGACTACAGATAGACTGGTGTGCAACCACAGGGAAATATGTGAACAATCAAAACCACATAATGTGTCTTGTCCTCAAATTCTTTCCAATAGAAAATTTTTTAATTAGGGAACAAACAGGTAGGTTTACAGAGAAAGTCTAAGCTTGATATACTTCATTTTTCAAAATATGATCTGCAGATCAAAAGTAATTAGAAATCACCAGGCTGGTGTTGCTCAGTCGTTGAATGTCAAACTATGAACCAGGAGGTCACAATTTGATTCCCTGTCAGGGCATATGGTGGGGTTGCGGGCTCAATCCCAGTGTGGGGTGTGCGGGAGGCAGCCTATCAATGATTCTCTCTCATCATTGATGTTTCTGTCTCTCTCTCCTTCTTCCTTCCTCTCTGAAATCAATAAAAGTATATATTTTTTAAAAGTAATTAGAAATCAAAAGTAAAGCTTTTTGGGAATCCTCTGGTGCAGTGGTCGGCAAACTCATTAGTCAACAGAGCCAAATATCAACAGTACAATGATTGAAATTTCTTTTGAGAGCCAAATTTTTTAAACTTAAACTATATAGGTAGGTACATCGTTATTAACTTAATTAGGGTACTCCTAAGGCTTAGGAAGAGCCACACTCAAGGGGCCAAAAAGCCACATGTGGCTCACGAGCCGCAGTTTGCAGACCACGGCTCTGGTGTGTGGCCAGGGCATACAATTAACAGTTCTATAATTTTTTTAATTGATTTTTTTACAGAGAGGAAGGGAGAGAGATAGAGAGCCAGAAACATCAATGAGAGAGAAACATCGATCAGCTGCCTCCTGCACATCTCCTACTGGGGATGTGCCTGCAACCAAGGTACATGCCCTTGACCGGAATCGGACCTTTTGGTCAGCAGGCTGACACTCTATCCACTGAGCCAAACCGGTTTCGGCAACAGTTCTATAATTTTTAATATTAATATGAGTGATTGCAAGGCCCAGGACAGCATCTACTTTTTCATGGAAATAAGACAACATAACAAATGTAGGTCTATTATAAAAATAGAGTTAGTGTGGTATAGGGGGAGGAGCACGGAATTTGAATTGGTAAAGAATCTGAAGCTAGAAGGTTTGAGCTCTTGTCCAGTTGTGACATTTCCTTATCTCTAAAATGGTGATGATAAAACATAACCCACGGGGAACTGCAAAAATCAGGCAAAATAATACATGTAAACAGGCATATATAGTATAGCTTTGGCTGGTACGTCTCCTTTGGCTGGAGCATCGTCCTGTACACCAAAGGGTGGCAGGTTGATTCCCATTCAGGGCACATACCCAGGGCATGTGTGGGAGGCAACTGATTGATATTTCGCTTTCACATCGATGTCTCTTTCTCTTTCTCTCTCTCTCTCTCTTTCTTTCTCTCTCTCTCTCTCTCTCTCTCTCTCTCTCTCTCTCTCTCTCTCTTTCTTTTTCTCTTTCTCTCCCTTCCCTCTTCCTCCCTCCCAACCTCTCTTTCTCTCTTCCTCTCTGAAATCCATAAAAAAGGCATATATAGGTAGTGTACAAGCATTAAATGTTTCTCCCAGTAGATATTAAGCTCCTCAAACTAGAGCTAATCTTATTCTTTTATGCTTTGCAACAAACACAACCTCAAGCTCACAAAAGACTTTGATAAATGTGTGATGAATGAATGAATGCTCACCCAGAAAACCAACACACAAAGCGTAACTTTTTTGATTGCATGTATAGCTGGTCAAGGTAAGTTTGATAATATGCAAATGTCAGCTTAATAAAAGTTTATGCTGGTACAATCTTCCAGTAATAAAATAATTCTGGGGATGTAATGTACAGTCTGGTAAATATAGTTAAATTGCATATTTGAAAGTTGCTATGATAGTAGATCTTAAAAGTTCTCATCACAAGAAAAAATTTTTGTAACTGTGTTTGGTGATAGATGTTAACTAGATTTACTGTGGTAATAAAAAAAGGTTTATGCTAAAATATTAAATATAAATGAATTCAATGTGTATTTATAAATATATCCATTCTATACATAAAATATATACATATAGAAGTACATGATTCAATCATTCAAATATATTGAGTAAAGAAAAATTATAAATGAACTGTGATTTTTTAATGGAAACTATCACAAGCAAAGCACCTAAGATTCATTAAAGTACAAACCAAATTCTTACTTGAGGTGCTTATCTCACTTAGAGAGTTCACTGCAGTGTTTTGTTATTATGGCCATTTGTTACACATGATTACTCTCTAGCAAACCTTCCAAAATGCAGTTTAAATTTTACTTACAATAGCAAAAATCTTACTGTCAAACTGTAAAATCCTGCTATTGGATTATAGAAATCTTACTACCAAATCACCTTAACAATTCTGGGGAGGATGGCATATTGATTTTATAATAAAAACTGTATGAAGATAATTAAAGGAAGTTGAGTTACCTGGGTTTGTAGAGGCAATGACATAGATGTTTTGTTTTAACTTTTTTGGCCTGAATAAATATTCTCATCCTAGGGTCAAAATACAGAACAGAGGTGTAGGCTCTGAATGACCATCTCTCTGGGAAACTGGAATAGAAAACAGCAAAGGCTATTAGAGGATGCAATAAGGACACATATTTTCAGAGGATCACAGAATCAGACTATCAGGTTATGATGGTTACTACTAGCAGCCTCAGGGACTTTTCTTCTAAACCTAATGACACATTGAACACCAGCCAATCTTGCAACACTCAGGTACTTCACTAAGCAGGCTTCTTTACAAATAAATGGTTGAATCATGAATACTAGGTTTTATTTTTCTTCTCACAAGTAATTAAAAGACAACTGACAGATTTAAGTAAAAGTCATAACAAAAAAAGCAGGCCTCTAAGGACAAGGGCTTACTTGAATAATCTGCACTTGGATTAGAACTGAACTTTTGTTTGCAAATAACTATTTCCAAGTATACTTACATCAGCAGTAGAAAATATACTTTCCATTAAAGCTATTGGCCCAGAAGGACAAAACCAAGCCAAATACACAAAACAATCCCCCTGCTCCAACATAACAAAAAGAATCTAGGCCTACACGAATAAAAATATTTCCATAAAACTATTTCAGAGGAATACAGTAAAAATGTTTCATTTGCTTTGAAAATTATGAACTAGAAACACAAAACTTCATTCTGCAAGTATAATAAGTATTAAAATAAATGTTTATGTCCAACCGAGGGGAGGAGTTTGATGATGTGGTAGGTGAAAAAGAGGAGAAAAGATAAAAATAAAGGATGGGAAGACAATAAAATGGGGGCAGAAACAAATGTAAAATAGCCTATGTCGAGAAATCACTGTGTTGCTGCATTCTAACTGCAGGGAGCTTCTATATTAAAGTCCATTAATGAACTTGTAAATTTCCAATTAGACAAGAACAAGCCCAGCCATGCGTCAGAAGCAGTGCTCTTTATCTTCTGGGTCCCAGGAAAGCCTACACTGAAGGGCTTCCAAGGCCAAACAGAAATCAGGGAGCAGTAAACCCATCACTTTTACAATCCTACCTCAGTCCAGCGGGAGACAAAGATGATGGGAAGGAAATATAAAACCTATCGCAGGGAGACCGCTCAATGGGGTCACACTAATGCCAGTTACTCTGTAAGAAAGAGCAGAGCTCTCCAAAGAATTTACAAAAATGAAGATGAGGTCCGTAAGAAATCTAAGGATTTCCTAGTTGCTAGTAAGTTCCTTCAGGCAGGATCTAAAGTTCATTAAAAAGCCAGGAATTTCTCTGAATTGTTAAAAAAAAAAAAGAAATTATTTGAAAGTAAGTCTTGAGTAAAAGTTTCCAATATAAATTATAAAAAGGGATCTAGTCCATGGCTACTATTCTATAAATACTACTGCATTTTTATTGTGACGAGAGGCTGTCTGCATTTGGGTACAGCACTATACCCAATGTGATTGACGTTAGTATACCAGGAGCGGCACAATCAACGAAGTCCTCATCTGTTCAATGGAAAAAAAAAGTCACCTTGGGACACTATAAATGTTTTGAGGACTTTAGCCATTATTCAAATGCTTTCCGGATCATTTGATTTCAAATTGCCCTTAGATATAATATAGCTCTTTCTTTTGACTGTCCTTAAAGCAAGCACATCTCTGTCATTTGGAGGTAAGTCAAAAATAATTCAGAGCCAAGTTTGAGAATTAGAGAAATATAGTTGGAGATCAAGTTGGGTTAGACAAGTTTTGGTTTAAAAAATGTACACAAATCCAAACAAGGACACTAATACTTCTAACTCTTGTTAGGTCAATTATTTCACTTAATAAATATTCCTCGTATCTGTATTGGGGATCCTCAAGACCTCCTCTATGTTAGGAGAATTGCTAGAAGGTCTCACGGAACTTACCATATAATGGTACTCATGACTAAGATTTATCACAGTGATGAGTAGGATATACAGTGGATGATAGGGGGAAGAGAGGTGGAGTCTGGAAGAATCCATGTGCAGCTTTCATTTGGCCTCTCCTTCTCATGACAGGTCACACAAAACATACTCTCCCCCCAGCTATCAAGGTGCAGGAACATGTATGTGACGTTTCTGCCCAACAAATCCCATCGCAGGCTCAGCACCCAATGTTTTCATTGGGAGCTGGTCACGTAGGCACCCTCTGCCTAGCATGCATCAAATTCCAGAGACTCAGAAAGAAAGTAGGTTTTCAGTATAAACCATATTGCTTGCATAGTCTAGACCAGTGATGGCAAACCTATGACATGCATGTCAGAGGTGACATGTGAACTCATTTTTTTGGTTGATTTTTCTTTGTTAAATGGCATTTAAATATATAAAATAAATATCAAAAATATAAGTCTTTGTTTTACTATGGTTGCAAACATCAAAAAATTTCTATATGTGACACGGCACCAGAGTTAAGTTAGGGTTTTTCAAAATGCTGACACGCCAAGCTCAAAAGGTTTGCCATCACTGGTCTAGACACACTGTGCCACCCTTCTCTGTTAGGAAAGGTTTATATCAGCATAGGGAACTGTATATCAGCCAAGTTCCCAGAAGCCCACCAAAGACCAACCTTGCAAGCAAGACACAATGAATAGAAGCCTTCCCCATTAACCCTTTTCTACACACATGCATACTTTCAAAGTTCCTTTTTATCTGTGACAAACAGAATAGCAATGCCTCTTATGCTATTGTGATATCTATGATTAAAAAAAGAAGAAAAGAGGTGAACTATAAAATCTGTACAGGAAATGGGCCACCCAATGTAACTTTCAAACTCCTTTTTATGATGTAGAAGGCCCTTCATGATCTGGCCCCCACTTAACTCTCCAGCCTTGCCTCTTACCAGCATCTGTCTAGCAATTTAGGACCACTCTGTTCTTCAGATATGGGGCCAGGCTTTCTTGTCCCCAAGCCTAGGCACATTCAATCTATTGGCTACTTTCGGTTGGCTTCTTTTCACCCATGAGAATGCAACTTGAAACCTTACTTCCTCTTGAAGCCTTCTCTCGCTCCCCAAGATTGGG
>NW_005871115.1:5735811-5746062 GCF_000147115.1 Myotis lucifugus
CAAGTCAAAGATTTGAAATGCGAAGAAGCGAGAAACCCCCAACCGGAAAAGCAAAATGAAAAAAGAACGCAAAAATACGAAGATAATGTAAGGTGCCTCTGGGACAGCTTCAAACGTACCAACATCAGAATTATAGGGGTACCAGAAGATGAGAGAGAGCAAGATATTGAAAACCTATTTGAAGAAATAATGACAGAAAACTTCCCCCACCTGGTGAAAGAAATAGACTTCCAAGTCCAGGAAGCACAGAGAACCCCAAACAAAAGGAATCCAAAGAGGACCACACCAAGACACATCATAATTAAAATGCCAAGAGCAAAAGACAAAGAGAGAATCTTAAAAGCAGCAAGAGAAAGAAACTCAGTTACCTACAAGGGAATACCCATACGACTGTCAGCTGATTTCTCAACAGAAACTTTGCAGGCCAGAAGGGAGTGGCAAGACATATTCAAAGTGATGAATAGCAAGAACCTACAACCAAGAGTACTTTATCCAGCAAAGCTATCATTCAGAATTGAAGGTCAGATAAAGAGCTTCACAGATAAGGAAAAGCTAAAGGAGTTCATCACCACCAAACCAGTATTATATGAAATGCTGAAAGGTATCCTTTAAGAAGAGGAAGAAGAAGAAAAAGGTAAAGATACAAATTATGAACAACAAATATGCATCTATCAACAAATGAATCTAAGAATCAAGTGAATAAATAACCTGATGTACAGAATGAACTGGTGATTATAATAGAATCAGGGACATAGAAAGGGAATGGACTGACTATTCTTGGGGGGAAAAGGGGTGTGGGAGATGCGGGAAGAGACTGGACAAAAATCGTGCACCTATGGATGAGGACAGTGGGTGGGGAGTGAGGGCGGAGGGTAGGGTGGGAGCTGGAAGGAGGGGAGTTATGGGGGGAAAAAAGAGGAACAAATGTAATAATCTGAACAATAAAGATTTAATAAAAAAAAAAAAAGAAAAAAAAAAGAAAAGAAATACTTTTTGAGAACAGACCAAGGACAGGACACGCTTTGATTGGGTTGCTGTGCCCGGACCCTGACCCCCTCCAGGAGTTTTTCTCAGGAACACTGACCATTCTCTGGTCCCAGGAATGGGCTGAGCTGTTTGTAACATCATAGAAGATTAGCCACTTTGTTATCAGACTTTGAGCTCCTGAAGGCCAGATTGTAGACCCTCCCCTCCCCTTTCCATGTTACACTTGCAGCTTGCAGCTGCACGTACCTATCTTCTCCCTCGTGTGTATATAATCAGCCAACTGGTGATGGGGGTCAGAGCAGATTTTCCAGGGTAACCGACTGCTCTCTTCATACTGCCGGCATTATTGGAATAAACGCTCATATATGATTCAACCCTGTCTCTGCTCAATTTGACTCAAGTAGTGACAGGCGGCCTCAGACCCATTGTGTCTGGTTTCACTATCTACAGTCTAACAGCTACTAAGTGAAAGAATCAGGATGTGAGACAGTTTCAAGCAACTGCAAAGTCCATTCTTTTTATAATGTACCACGCTGCTTGCCTCCAAGGTGGGTTGGCTTGAAGTACAATGCTTCAATGAACTGTGGAGGGGTGAAAGTTATAAGATATCCTCAGGCAGCCTCACCCTACACAGACCCTACCTGTATAAAAGCCTGAGGTTCTGGTTCCTACAGGACACCTACTACACAAGGCCACTCTACCAATCCCAGGAGACACAGCAGCTCTACCTAATACATAGGATCAAACACACAGGAAAGCAGGCAAAATGTGGAGACAAAGAAGCATCTCAAAATGAAAGAACAGAAGAAATATCCAGAAAAAACCTCAATTAAATGGAATCAAGCAAGCTACTGGATACAGAATTCAAGACAATGATAACAAGATTTCTCAAGGATCTTAATGAAAGCTTCAAGGGTGAGACTTCTAAGCAGCTTAGCGAGAATTTAAAGGAAAATAGTGAAAACATTTAAAAAAATGTAAAAGGACCAGTAAGAAATTAAATATACACTAATTGAAATGAATAATTTATAGGGAGTCAATAATAGAGGATTCTGAGAATAAATCAGCAATTTGAAATATGAGGCAACAAAAAACACCCAATCAGAAGTACAAAAAGAAAAAAGAATCCAAAAATATGAAGATAGTGTAAGGAGTCTCTGGGACAACTTCAAGCATACCAACACTCACATTATGGGGGTACCAGAAGGAGAAGAGAGAGCGCAAGATATTGAAAACCTATTTGAAGAAATAATGACATAAATTGTAAACCCACCTTAAAAATCCTATTCACTGGTAGATTTTTAAAATATCTTTTAAAATTAATTACTGAGCCAAAGAGAAAATCAAAGTAGAATTTATAAACTATTCAAAAATAAGAAACACTGATAGTTCTAAATTTTGAAACCCATTTCATGTAGCCATAACACAGAGAATAAATAAGAGAGTTAATTGTTTAGATTAGAAAATGAGTTTGAAAGTAAGCAAATAAAATACATACCTCAAGGAAGTAGAAGAAATGAAATAAAACAAAACTAAAGAATGTAGAAGAAAATAAAAATATATAACGTTAGTATCAACCTAGTGGACTTAATGAAAAGAATCCAAACTGTCATATTTTTAAAGAGAGTTGGAAAAGAGATGGCTTAAATACATGACATGTAATTTAGCATGTTTCTTTCTCTACAGGTGCAACCCACTTTATGCATATCACCCTGGAACCTATGTATTATTCCCTGCCACCCAGCACATACCACATTCATAGATTCAAATTCTGATTTAAAATATCACACATTAAATGCAAACTTCTACCTCATCAGCATTCTGAAATCCTGAGGTGTTATCTATTTACACACTTTTAAAATTTAAGTGAAAACAAGTTGTCTTTGGACTGATATTGCAAAAACCCAGGCCACCACTGCCTGTGTGCTTGAACATCCCTCCTGATGAAATTTTCATGAGGTTATTGTCATATTGAAACAAGGCCCTGCCAATGATCTGATTACTATAGTTAGAGCCTCAGCCCAAAGCAGATAAAGGGTTTTGATTACTAATTGAAAATTGAGGCCAAATATTCACAAGAACTATACAAAAGTTCAGACTCTTTGACTCAGTAGCTCCCATCCTGACAACCTGTCTTAAAAAATAATTCAAAATAATTTTAAAAATCCATCAGCATGAATACATTTATGTTAACATTACCCATAAATAATGTGAAACATTAAGGACAATGCCACCATCCAAAAATACAGGAATAGTTATGTAAATTATTATGAATCAATTCAATGGACTAATATAAAGTCACTTATCAAGAAAGCATTATGAAATCAGACTAATCAAGACTACATAGCAGATGATATGATACTGTATATAAAGATCCCTAATGATTTCAACGAAAAAAAAATTACTGGAACTAATTTAAAAATTCACTAAAGTATAGCAGGATATAAAATAAATATTGAGAAATCAGTTGCATTTCTATACACCAATAATAAACTATCAGAAAAGGGAAACTAAGAAAACAATACCATTTACATACAATTGCATCAAAAAAATAAAATACTGCCCTGGTCAACATGGCTCAATGGTTAGAGCATCAGCCTGTGCACCTATATGGACTCAGGTTCGATTCCCCGTTAAGGGCACATACCTGGATTGCAGTTCCCTCCCCTCCCCCGGCGGGGCAAGTGCGGGAAGCAACCAGCCAATGTGTCTCTGTCACATTGATGTTTCTCTCTCTCTCTCTGCCCCCCCCCCATTGCCTTCCCTCCCTCCCACTCTCTCTGAAAAGCAATGGGAAAAAAATATCCTCATGTGAGGAATTAACAAAACAAAACAAATCTAGGAATAAATTTAACCAAGGAGGTAAAAGACCTGTATTTGGAAAATTATAAGATACTGAAGAAAGACTAAAGAAGATACAAATAAATGGAAGCATATACCATGCCCATTGATAGGAAAAAATAAACATTGTTATAATGTCCATACTACCCAAAGCAATCTATAGATTCAGCACAATTCCTACCAAAATACCAATGGCATATTTCACAGAACTAGAACAAATAATCCAAAAATGTATATGAAACCACAAAAGACCCCCAAGGGCACAGCAATCTTGAGAAAGAAGAACAAAGTTGGAGGAATCATGCTGCCTGATATCAAACTATACTGCAGGCCATAAAAATCAAAATAGTATGGTACTGTCATAAAAACAGACAGATCAATGGAACAGAATACAGAGCTCAGAAATAAACTCATGCCTATATGGTCAATTAATATTTGACAAGGGGGCAAGAACATACAATGGGATAAAGACAGTCTATTCAATAAATGGTGTTGAAAAAATTGGACAGATACATGCCAAACATGAAATTAGACCACCTTCTTATGTCATATACAAGAACAAACTCAAAATGAATTAAAGACTTAAATGTAAGACTTGATATCATAAAAATCCTAGAAGAAAACATAGGCAGTAAAATCTCGAACATTTCTTAGTAACATTTTTATTGATTATCTCCTTGGGCGAGGGAAACAAAAGAAAATATAAACAAATGGGACCATGTCAAACTAAAAAACTTCTGCGCAGCAAAGGAAACCATCAACAAAATAAAAAGAAAACTCACTGCATGGGAGAACATATTCACCAATGATACATCTAATAAGGGGGTAATATCCTAAATTTATAAAGAACTCAATACCAAAAGAACAAACAATCCAATTTAAAAATGGGCAAAGGACTTAAATAGACACTTCTCCAAAGAGGACATACAGATGGCCAATAGACATATGAAAATATGCCCAATATCACTAATCATCAGAGAAATGCAAATTAAAAACCACAATGAGATATCACCTCACACCTGTCAGAATTGCTATCATCAATAAATCAACAAACAATAAGTGCTGGTGAGGATGTAGAGAAAAGAGAACCTTCATGTACTCTTGGTGGGAATGCAGATTGGCTCAGCTATTGTGTAAAGTATTATGAAGTTTCCTCAAAAAATTAAAAATATAACTGCTTTTGACTCAGGCTCCACTTCTAGGATATAGCTGAAGAAACCTGAAACACTAATTTGAAAGAATAGATGCACCCATGATCATTGCAGCGTTACTTACAATAGCCAAGCTATGGAAGCAACCCAAGTGGCCATCAATAGATGAGTGGATAAAAAAGAAGTGAGATATATATATATATATATATATATATATATATATATATATATAAAATATTCCATTGTGTATATATATATATACACAATGGAATATTACTCAACCAAAATAACGAATAAAATTTTACACCAGGGGGGTGAGGGCATGAGTGGAGGGGTGGGGGGCAAAGAGGAGATAAGGACACATATGTAATACCTTAATCAATAGAGAAAAAAATAAAAATCCTATCTAATAAAAGAGTAATATGTAAATTAACCATCACTCCACAACAAAGATGGCGGCGCCCATAGTGACTGGGGCGGGATGCTGGCGGCATTGCCCTGGCAACGCGAGCCCAGTGTCCGCACCCTAGCCACGTGGGGGCGGGGGGCCTTGGACAAGAGGCCGGGGGTGAGGGACGCTGGCGTCGTTGCAGGCTGGGCTGAGGGACCCCCCCATGCATGAATTTCATGCACCGGGCCTCTAGTAATAAAATAAAATGTTATAAGAAAAAAAAGAAACTTTACCATTTGAGGCAGCATGGATTGACCTAAAGGTTATTATGCTAATTTAAATGTTGGTCAGAGGAAGACAAATACCATATGATTTAACTTATATGTGGAATCTAAGGAACAATATATATGATCAAACAAATTGAAACCAATTCACAGATACAGAGAACAGATTGATGGTTGCCAGAGAGAAGGGAATTTGGAAGGCTGGGTGAAAAAGGTGAAGAGATTGAGAAGTACAAATTGGTAGTTACAAACTAGTCATGGGGATATAAAATACACCACAGGAAATACAGTCAATAATCTATAATAATAAAAGGGTAATATGCTAATTAGACCAGAAGTCTTCTGGATGTCATTCTGGACGTCCTTCCTGATGAAGCCAGGGCCAGAGGGAAGCCAGCTGGGTCCCGGGTGCCAGCGGGAAGCCAGTACCAGCAGCCAGGGGAAGGAAGGCCTACTCTTGCACGAATTTTCATGCATCGGACCTCTGGCACTCTAATAACTATGTATGGTGCCAGCTGGATACTGGAAATATCAGGGGGAACATTTTGTAAAGTATATGATTGTCTAACCAATATGCTGTTTACCTGAATTTAATACAAAATAATATTGAATGTAAACTGTAATTAAAAAATTTTAAATATAAAAAAAGAAATAAAATGAAAAAAGATTGCAGAACAACTGAGAATAACGCTTATGAAACCAATCACAAGTGAATAAAGAAATATGAGAAATTAAACTTAGAATGAAATAATACAAATTAACACTTGATGATAACATGTAAATTCTCTTCCTAAAATAATTTTAAGATATTCACTTTTGATTTAACAGTAAACAAAATTTGAAGGAAATAAATTATACCAGAAAACCTCTTCTCTGTGGCTAAATAAAAGCCTGAAAGGTTGCATTTCCCTATTCCTGTGTAGAAAATTAAATTATTTTCAGAACCAGCAGGACCACACCATCTAAAATGGAAGGTGAAAATAGCACAGTTCCAATATTTGAAACGTGTTTTGGACAGATGTAGAATCATGCCCGGTGAGCTTAAGGGGATACAATAACCACAAGAAAAAGAAGTAGTAAGGAATTATTGTTATATGACAAACCACTTGTTCTAGAAACCAAGGTAATGTAAACTGTACTTGATTAGAAGTTTACATTTCAGAAGTCATAAATGCAAGAAGTCTCAGAAAAAATCCACCTTGGTCCAGAAGTATTCTTTTAGCCCCACGAGTTAATTTTTTTCCAGTCTCTTCGTGAAGAGGAATGGGGTATCAATGCCAGAACCCACTGACTTTTCAGAGGAGAAAACAGGTGGCATTACTACCTTCCCTTCGAGGTAATTGCCACCCTTTTTTGGCACCACCATGGTCCTGGTATTAGAAGCCATGAAATGTATAGCATCCTTGGTACAGACCCCATCCTTGTCTTTAAAAGACTTTGTGATTGAACCATGAAAAATTTTGTTGAAAAAACCAAACAAAAAGAAATTCAATATAGTCAATGTTCCAAAGTGAAATTGTACGTGTCTTAGGAGTGATCCATTTTCTTTATTTTATAATTAACTGCCTAAATGGCTTAAGAAGCTGCTGGCTTTGTTAAACAATCTGGAAACAGTAAGAACTTCCCCCAAATAATGAGCTGTCAAATTATTCCTCTAATAATGTCTTGTTTCCTGGTGCTAGTGTTGAAATGCCAAGGCACTCTGACAGAGAACTGAAAATTTATGCACAAGACTTTTAAACAGCGTGACATATTGGTTTCAGAAGCAGCTCTTAAATGGAAGGACAGGGCCAGCGGAAAAGGGGGAGATAGTAATGGAGGTGCCAGGAACAATTCTGGGCCTCCTTTCTGATATTGGCATATTAATGTTAGCAAAAGGCTTCCCAACATTTGTCCAATAGTAATTAGTTTGGATTTTTTTCCAAAGGAAAAAAAACATCAATTTCTGTGTAAATTAAGAATTCCAGATACTGGAAAAAAATAAGGAAAAAAAATAAAAAAGAAAAAAGTTGAAAAGAAAATCTAAAAGTTTGTTACCAAACAGTAAATTTTCTAACTGTAGAAGGGACTTTCTAAATTTTACCTCAAAGACAAAAAAAAAAGTTCTTCTTTAAGTTGATGTGTTAATATCTTAGTCTAAACTGCCCTGTCCAAAATGGCAGCTAGTGGTTACCCATGCTAATTGGCAAGATTTCAAATTGATTTGTGCTATATGTGATTTGTGCTATTTGTGCTATATGTGCTATACACACTCTGGATTTCAAAAATTTAGTATTAAAAGGAATGTAAAATATATCTTAACTAGTGGTCCAGTGCACGGATTCGTGCACATTGAAAGGATGTTAATTAGAAGATTCATGTGGTAATTACATTACTGCAAAAAATTTCATGTCAAAACAGTATATATAATATAGGATTATAAAATTAAAACATGTGTGCGATTGGCGCCAGTGAGAGCTTTATATGTATCATACATGCGCAAGTCAATGTTTATTTTTAAACTGCCAGTGTGCGTCATATATGTACCGCTAGTCAGTTAGTTGGATGGTTGGACAGACGGATGGTTGATCACTTAGCCTTTTATATATATAGATATTTGCATATCAAAATTGAAATTATAACATTTCATATATACCAGATTAATTTAAAACATTATTAAAATTAATCTCACCTGTTTTACATTTCTTCATGTGGCTACTAGAAAACGTGAGAGTACATAGGTGGTTCATATTTGTGGCTCTCATTATACTTCTATTAAACAATACTGGTATCTAAAATGATTGTAATTGGGATTAAATTCCTTTAAATTCCCTCTAGCTCTAAAGTTCTAACATGAAGAAACTACACATTTAAGCTTATACGTTTTAAATACAAAGTTATTTTAGAGAAACATAGGTTAGGCACTATTTCATTATTTTTTCACACTTTTTCACCCATACCCCCCAGTGCTTTCTCATGCTGTTTTTATGGATTCCTAATAGCCAAGAAAAATGAATCTGTCTATTTATTTATAAAATACAAGTATGCAGTTCATGGCCATTGTCAATTGCTATTTGGTCCTATTCCTTTTTGCTTCGCATCATGCTCATGCATTTTTAATGCTCTGTATGAATAATGAACTCTGTGTGTGGGCTTTTCCACTTGAATATTCATCAAGCAGGAGGTTTGGAATTAGCGATTATTAGAGATCTTATATTTCAGTGGTCCCCAAACATGCTGGCACCTTTGAATCACCTGGAGAGCATATAGAAAATATTCAATTCTAGGTTTCATGTCTGGAGACTCTGACTCAGTAGGTCTGGGATGACATAGGATCCTATACGTCTTAAGAACCTGCCCACGTCACTCAGAAGCTCAGTGAGGTTGGGAACCAGTGGTCTACCCTAACTTCCTTCATCTGTAAGGAGGGTAAAGCGAATTGTCCCAGGAGCCTCAGACCTGGAACCACTACAGCTCTGTGCCATTCTGAGAGACCTTCTGTCAAACACACACATTACTCACTCCTCAAGAGCTTCGGCCATCAGTATATCTTCCTTGTCAGTTTTAACATCCAACTCTGGTTCTCCACTGAGCAGAAGCTTCAAGTTATAAATAACCAGCAAAGTACCTAGTGCAAAACAGATGTTTAACTTGTTAATATTTTAACTACACTAAATATGAGTCATGGTGATATTATCCTATCTATTGATTTAAGCCTGCCCTCAGCCAAAATTCCCTTTGTACTTCAGTAAATATGCTTGGATAAGTTCCAAGATGTATGTCTTATAGAAAATTCCACTCTGCCAAAGAGTGTTGAGTTTCCACACTAACAGTGCTTCTTATTACTACTCAATTTATTATGTCTTTCAATGTGGATTCTTAAACTTGGGCACTTTTCATAATTTGCATTATAAAAATTATTAGGAGCCTTAGCCAAATTTGTACTGCAGGTAAAGCTCTCATTGGTGGAACTACAATCAATGTACATAAGAACAAATACCAGTTTTAAAAATTTGTACAAATGTGAAGTATTGATTTTAGATTCTACAACAGGTGTTGGCAAATTTTTTTGGTAAAGGGCCAGGTAATAAATATTCCAGGCTTTGCAGGCTATATGGTCTCTGTCAAAACTACTCACAATTCAACTCTACCACTGTAGCATGAAAGCTGCCACTGAGAATACATAAATGTGTGAGTGTGGCCATCCAATATAATAAAGAGGTGATATGCAAATTAACCCTCACACCCTCAAAAGATTGCTGCCTACGACCAGGTCAACAGGGGGGTTAATGAGGGACGACCAAACAACTGAACAAGAAGGCTGCGTGGGACAACCAGGCTGGCAGGGGGGTTAGTGAGGGACAACCAAACAACTGAACAAGCAGGCTGCGTGGGGCGACCAGGCCAGCAGAGGGGGCAGTTGGGGGCAACCAAAGCCGGCGGTGGGGGGGGGCAGTTAGGGATGACCAGGTTGGGCAGGAGGGGGGACAGTTGGGGGGGTGACCAGGGCCAGCAGGGGGGGCAATTAAAGAGGTGACCAGCCCGATGGGGGGTGTTAGGGTCCAACCAAGCCCAGTAGGGGGGGGGGGGCCGGTTGGGGGCACCAGCCAGCAGGAGT
>NW_005871115.1:5746162-5788526 GCF_000147115.1 Myotis lucifugus
GGTGATCTATCGGGGGGCAAATACCCAAACTGACTCTGCGCATTTCGCGCTATCAGGCCTACCAGGGGGGGCAGTTAGGGGCAACCAGGCAGGCAGTGGGGTCATTAAGGGGTAACCAGGCCAGAGGGGGGGGCAGTTAGGGGCGATCAGGCCAGAATGCAGAGGCAGTGAGGGGTGATCAGGCCGGCAAGGGGGGTGCGGGGGGGGAGGCAGTTAGGGGCAACCAGGCAGGCAGGCAGGTGAGCGATTAGGAGCCAGCAGTCCAGGATTGTCAGTGGGATGTCAGACTGCCGGTTTAGGCCTGGGCAATCAGACATCCTCCGAGGGGTCCTGGATTGGAGAGGGTGCAGGCTGGGCTGAGGGGACCCCCACCCCGTGCACAAATTTTGTGCACCAGGTCTCTAGTATTCCAATAAAACTTTATTTACAAGAACAGGGATGAAGCCAGATTTGACCTGTGGGGGCCATAGTTTGCTGACCCTGCTCTAAAGCATAGTTAACAAAAAACAAATGCTTTATAAAGTTGTTTATAATATGAAGACAAACAGAATTGTTAGGTAAATTAAAAGAACAACCAATTTCACTTTTTTGGTAGTACTTCAGTACAAGGGAGAACAGCATAGTGGCTAAGAATTGGACTTGGGAGTAAAATGCTTGGGTCTAAATCCTGGATCAACCATGTACTGGTGCAATGACCTCAGATAAGATTCCTAGCATTGCTGAACCTAGTTTTTCTCATCTATTCAGTGGCACTTATAAAGTTCCTAAAACACATACTCGTTTAAGGGATTAAATGAATTAATTTTTATAAACCATTTAGAAAAGTATTCAGGAAATAGTACACTCTTCATTACTATTTGTAAGAGTACTTCACAATTAGAAGTCAACTAAGAGATGACATCAACTATCCTCAAAGTATATCATGTATATGTTAATAAAATGAATACTATAATTGCCCATACTTTTCTCTCTGAGAAAAAGAAAAGGATGAAAAAAAACATACCACTATTAAACAAAATGCCACAGGTTAAAGCAGAAATTTCAAAAGTAACATAGGCTAACTCAGAAATAAATTTCTTGGAATTTTTCTATAAACATTACATAAATCAAGGAGTTGGAAAAAGCAGAGTGCACATAGCTTTCTCTAAAATAGGATTCTTTTTTCTTCTTGATATAAAGAGTGGTGGAAGCCTAGAGAAAGATTGGCACTTAAAATATTACTAGACATGGTACATTCTTCATATTCATCAGAAAGTTGGTGGAGGTTAAAAGAATGCAAAAGAGATCCATTAATTTGGAAAAAAGTATCTACAAAGTTATTGCTAATTGCTGCAGAAACTTGGATTCATTACTTTGTAAGTTACTAACTCATAAACCTGGGATCATCTCAACTTAAACGCTGCAAGAAGCATCTCCTAACTGTATCTGGTACAGGGACTGTGGAGTCCTGCGGTCACAGCTTGTATCATCCTCTTCTCACTGATATTCACCAAGTTCATGCAAGTATACGCCTTTCTCCCATTGTCAGGGACTTGAAGTCATATATGTTTGGATTCTCTTAATACAAAAGTTATATGGCTACAACAAATGACTGCCCCCATGCGAGATGCCACGTGATATTATAAAGAGAAAAAATATGAACACATACATATAATGCCTTTCGTAAGACAATGAAAACAAATACTTCCATCTAAATTTCAACGTTTTTATGATCTTACCACATTTCCCATAGATTATATCAAATTGCCGCATTAATTCAGCTTCGGTTTTATATGGAGAGTACTTATAAATTATAGACAATTCCGTTGAGAATTTCTGAGGATCATCTATGACAGGTTCTCTGTTTTTTGTTAACCACGAAGGCATTGGAACTACAACCTATAAAAAAAACACATCAATTTACTATGAAACACACAAATAAATACCATCACCTTTTTATCTGTTCATAATTCAGTCTACTCGTCAGCCAAATTACAAAACCAAACATGAAGTTAAAAGTTTACTTCCCTCCTGTATTCTAGCTTTATAAGGAAGAGACGCATTATTATATATATGGCTTTATTCCAAAATGGTCCATTGTGAAATGTGGGGACAGATAGAATCTACTTCTGCTTTCTCTTAAAATATGGGTATAATGGCAGAAGGAACAATAGTAGCAGCATTTAGAAACTGGAGAGCAAATGACAGCATATCTAAGAAAAGCAATCCAAAGATCATGCCAGAAAAGAGAAGCAGCCTGATTTATAATTCAGAATCCACTAAAAGACTCCGAAAATGACGACATGAATCAACTCTAGACCAGGGCAAACGGGAAAGAGAGCTAGATGTGCATCCAGACACCCATCTGGCAATAAGTCCTTCCCTACCTCCACAAAGACTAAATGTTCACTTTCTGGAAAGACTGGAACAAAGTGTTTCTGAATTACATGACATGCCAAGTAGAGCTGTCAGGGAACCTTACTGAGATGAGAGGGATTAAGTGAAAGTGTACATATTGGGTACTAAGAACCTGAGATCTCTTCTCCCATTTAGCTTCCAGAAAGTTTTCAGGTAGGTCTTCAGGTAGAAGACTGTAGAAGTCTCCCCTGAGAAATCTGACAAACCCAGAAGGAAAGACATAAAGAAAATGATGTTGAGGGTTTCCCAATAAAACAGCCAGCTAGATCTTCCTAGCGTGACACTCAGAGCTGCCAAGCCCCACCACCCACACTCTCAGAGTTTTCAATAGGCATTTTTTAGACTAATCTTTAAAGTACAGCAGGCTCTCAAATGCTGTTTTGTTCAATGTTCTTTTACTACAATGTCGATGAGAAAAAACTCTCAGCAGTGGCCACTGCCTGTGTGGAGTATGTAGGTTCTCCCCATGTCCATGTGGATTTTCTCCAGGTTCTCCAGTTTTCTCCCACCTCCCAAAGACGTGCACATGAGGTAGACTGGTGTGTCTGAACTGTCCCAGTCGGAGTGAGTATGGGTGTCTGTGAGTGGCCCTGTGATAGAAGGGCATCCCCTCCAGGGTGGGGTTCCATAGCCTGGAGGCCACCCATGACCCTGTACTGCAATAAATGGGTTGTCAAAGAATTAGCTTGTTTTTGTTCATTTTTCTTGAATGCATGTGTAGCTCATATTTATTTCAATGTTTAATATTGGAAGCATTTTGGGTCTTTCTTTATAAGTTTGGTGATGTTTTTTAACCAAAAATACACTGTAAGAACTTAACTCTTGTTTATATCAATTAGCCTATGGTAAAATTGGTTTCACTTAAAGTCAGTTTCCAAGAACCTATCTGGGAAGTTAAGTGAGGACATACTATATTTAGGATGAATAACTATCTAAGCAAAGAATCTAATATGATAAATAGAGGCCAAATAAGTATAAACAAAGCAACTCCGTGGAAATAAAAAAATATAGAACATAAAACTTTTGGAGGAAAAATCAATCATTGTTAATATCTTCAAAGCTCTAAGAAGAAGTACTGTAGCCTTGACACATGAACTAGATATCTTTTTTTAAAAAATATATTTTCTTGATTTTAGAGAGGAAGGGAGAAGGAGAGAGAGAGAGAAATATCAATGATGAGAGAGAATCATTGACTGGCTGCCTCCAGCACGCCCCCTACTGGGGATCGAGCCCGCAACCCAGGCATGTGCCCTTGGCCGAAATCGAACCTGGGACCCTTCAGTCCACAGACCGACTCTCTATCCATTGAGCCAAACCAGCTAGGGCAAGAACTAGATATCTTTTTAAAAGGAACATTGAGAGAAAAGAAAAGACTTCTTGGAAATTAATAATATGATTACAGAAAAAAAACTTTTATATGAAAAGGTTGGAAGATAACAGTTATAAAATCTTCCGGAAAAAAAACCAAAAATATAAAGGACAAAACATAGGAGAGGAAAGAAGAAAATTAAAAAAACTGGTCTCAGACATCCAAGAGCTAAGAAACAGAAGCTACAAAAATATATGGGTAAGATAATCATCAAACATTATAGGAAAATGCCCCCAAATTGAAGAACACGAGATTCCAGATTGAAAATGTCCAACAAGAGCCCAGCACAATGGATGCAAACAGAACCACCCAAAGGCAAAACACTGAAATCAGAATACTGGGGATGAAGAAGATTCTACTGACCTTCAAAAAATAAAGGGCACAAACAACGGGTCACGTACAAGACTCAGGAATTAAAATGGCTCAGACTCCTTAAAAACAACACTAGAAATTAGAAGATAATGGAGCAATGCCTTCAAAGTTCTGAAGGAAAATTTATTGCAACCTAGCAATAACACCAAACCAGCTATCATTACATTTCCAAGCAAGATAAAAACATTTTCATGCATTTGAGATCTCAGAAGATTTTACCTTTCATGCACCCTTGCTAAAATGCTACTGGAGAATATGTTACACCAAAAAGACATGAGATTTAGGATCTGAGATTTAACACAGAAGAGAGATGCAGAGACTCGCCTGGACTATGACACGGACTGATCCCAGGATGGCAGCTGAGTACCATCCATGGAAAGCAGAATTGTGAGCTGCAGCACATGAGCAGTGGCAAAGGCACAGAAAACCAAGCAGATTTTTGGTGGTAGTGATAAGCACATAGAACACTAAGCATACAATTATTGATTCCAGGGAAAATAAAAACTTGTGCAGGAGAGAGAAAAAATAACAGTTTATGATATGGTATGATTATGGATGGTGTTTATATAGTCTCATAATGTAAATACTGAACATTGTCATAGCCATAATTACAAACGAGCTATGGAATTGGAAGGATATGTGTGTGATAGGAGTACAGGGGGGAAAATAGATAAATCCTGTTCTTTTATAGTAGGAGGTTAATAGGTAATGCCTAAATCAAATCAAAAGTAGCAATACAACTGCACAAAGGCATGGTTTTTCTTATGATTTCTTAATAATGCCAAATTACATGCTGGAAACACTCATACTATTTTGCAATTTAGTTAAATATTTGTACAGTTTTATTGCAATGTTGATTTTTGTGAATTTATTGATTAAATATCTCCCCTGCAGGAAAAAAAAAAAAAGCAATACAAGCCTGTTACACAAAGATATCCAGAATATAAAATCAAAAGAATCAGCTAATATTGTTGAAAGAGACTGCCTCTATGGAAATGGAAAGAGGTTGTTGGTTTTATTTATTTTTTTAAAATTAGGGTAAGGTGAATGGTCCATTTTAGAAAGCTATAACTGCAGAGCATAGGCCCCATTTTGCATGCCCTTTACATACATAAAGTACAACATAAATGCTTAAAGCAGGGGTCCTCCAACTTTTTAAACAGGAGGCCAGTTCACTGTCCCTCAGACCGTTGGAGGCCGGACTATAGTTTAAAAAAAACTATGAACAAATTCCTATGCACACTGCACATATCTTATTTTGAAGTAAAAAAACAAAACGGGAACAAATACAATATTTGTATTTGCATGTGGCCCACGGGCCGTAGTTTGAGGACCCCTGGCTTAAAGCACTGGTTTTCCTCATGGCAGCATCCCATCGGCTATTCCCTGTTGCCTGCAGACTGTTCCTATACCCAGCCCCACTCTCCTGCAGCCAGTGAGCACGCTCTGCTCTTGCTGGGCAATCTCACATCTCCATACTGTCCCTTCAAACCCCATTCTTATCTCCAGGCATGAGACTGTCTGTACACCATTTCTCTCCACAAACCAGCCTTTCTAGTAACAAGGTGTACTCACTCCATAAAACCTCCACATCACTGCTTTTGACAATTTGTGGCAGCAGGAACACATACTTGTTGAACAGCATTCTTTTTAAACAATTCCATTTTATTATTTAGATAATTCATATGTGTCTGCCTTATTTTGTGGCAGCGCTAAAAATAGTCTGATGGTCAGGTGGTCTACTTCTTGTTTCCTACCTTCTACAGGGCCTACCCAGTGCTGGACAGACAGCAGTTCCTCAACATATACTTGTTGTACTGAATTATAACTGATGTTTCTAAAAGTAAAACTCAGACACTTCAAATTCATAAAATGTCTCTGGGTCATCAAATGGAGTTGAAATTATTATGGTCACTGGAGTTACAAGTTTAAGTATATTTCACATTTTGTTTCTTTAGATTTTCTATTTCAAGACTTTGAATCCAATATTCTATTTCTTTTAAGAATGGTAATCCATTTATGGCACAAGTGGTACAATTGATTTGCAGGCTTCTTCCCAAAAAAGCTCATTGTGCCAAAAGGAGCCTCTTATTTTGGGAGATTTGGGTACATAGATAATGTAAATAAAGTTCTGAAAACTTCCTAGAAGTTGAAAACCCAAGAGAGAATAAGATAGGCCTCCAATGATCCAGCCACTCTTCCTTCATCTCCCAAACATATTCCTAAATTTCTAAAACATAACCAGAAAGAACTCATTATAGATTTTACCTCCTGAGATAGGAAATGAAAACAACACTGATACCATTGGAAACAAAGAAAAATCTCAACTCTTACCTCACTCAGACCTTCTTCTTCACAGAATGTCTGAGAAAAAAAAACACAGGTCATCGTTTCTTCCTTCTTTGTGAAAAGAATAAAGTCTTTTCCAATCCTCATGGACCCACTGTATTAAAAATCAAGAAATAACAGTTTACATGTCAAACACTAAAAAGGAGCAACAGGCAGGCATGATACTGTGTTCTCTAATGGGTTTTCTCTTCACAGAAATAGCTCCACTGTTTTGCTGACCCATCACCAAGAGAGTTCAATATGATTTTTTTTCTCAAAGCAGAACAGATGGATTTGAACTAGTCCAGCCCCACACTGTTGAGACATGATTCCAGAGATAAAGATGGCCTGGGGTTGAAGAAGAGCACGATCATCTGCCCCTAGCAGTTGCCACACTGGTGATGGTGCTTGCCTTTCATTGAGATATTCTACTAAAATAAACCATGGACACAAGTAACACTTATACTAAACTCTGCTTTGAGAAGTAAGAAACCACAGAGATGCAATTAAGCTCAGAAGTACAGCAGTTCCTGGAAGAAGACTCGTCACTTATTTGAAAATTAAATTTTAAAATGTTGTAAAGACCAAGTCAGTAATGGGTATGGAGAATCAAAACCAACGTAGGACTCCCTAGTTTATATTCTTCTTAAAGTTCTATAAATTTGGACCATTCTACATAAGATTGCCTTTAACTAAATACTGTTCCATTATCAATAATATATGCCTTAAAGAAAAAAAAAATTCTCACCTTTTAAGACCATTGCCATATTGCCCAATAAACTTCAAGGTTGATAACCGTTTCTTGGATGTTCCAAAGTAAATAATATCTGAGGCTTCCTCTGTAATCCACAAAAGTGTTTTAGATGGTTAGGAATTATGAGTAGGTCACAGGGACCAGACATCCAGTCGTTAGCACATTACACATATCTCAGAGCACACATATCTCTTGGGTCAGCCCAGAAGCAAGGCTCCTTATCAGGCTCCATAATCTCTGACAAGGATCTTAATAGTATTATATTGAAGGAGGTCAGACAGACCTAGCCATCTGATTTTAGGGTAAATAAGAGTTTAAAACACTGAAGCTTAATTTCCAAACCTCTAAAAGAGAACTACTTACATTAAAAAGATCATACACCATGACCAAGTGGGATTTATTCCAGGGGTGCGAGGCTGGTACAATATATGCAAATCAATAAATGTGATATGCCGGAAACCGGTCCATCCTTGCTGCTTGACACAGTCGCTGCAGGGAAGAAACATCTGCACAGCATGTTTCAAGGGACCTGGTATATATGGCATACTATTCTTAATATGTTTGCTCCCTTTCTTGGCGCTATGTGTTTTAACCAAGGTCACCTCTCAGAGAAAGGTTGTTTCCCCAGGTAGGGATTTTTCCCTGAAGTTAGGGAGGGAATAAAACCCCTTAACTAAGTGCCAGGCGGGTAGTTAATCACTTTAACTACGAACAATTACGCTTAAGCTACATAATCTTTACTCCCTGGAATGGAGATAAGAAACGCCCTAACCTTTGGAATAGAGATTGATAGGATTAAAATCAACTGGTATAAATACAGATGTAATAAGACAATAAAACACAGAACTTGGCTGGAGATCCTGGCTAGAGATCCTGGCTAGGCTGCTGATCAACTGAACGCTGTCTCCGTGTCATTCCTTCTTCGCCGACTCTGTCCACACCTTTGGGGACCCCTGGACCTGCTGGGGTTGGACCCCAACCGTGATACATCACATAAACAGGTTGCAAGACAAAAATCACATGATCATATCAATTGATATAAAAAAAAGCATTCGAAAAAATCCAACACCCTTTTTTCATAACATCAGTAAAGTGGGATAGAGGGATCATACCTCAACATAATAAAGGCCATATGTGACAAACCTACATCACACTCAATGGGCAAAAAATTAAATCATTTCTCCTAAGAACAGAAACAAGACAGGATGTCCACTTTCACCACTCTTATTCAACATAGTACTAGAAGTACTAGCCACAGTGATCAGGAAGTAAAATTGTCAATATTTACAGATGACGTAATATTGTACATAGAAAAACCCTAAAGACTCCATCAAAAAACTACCAATTTAATAAATGAATTTGGCAATGTAGCAGGATACAAAATTAACATCTAGAAATGCTTGGCATTTTTATATACCAATAATGAACTCTCAGGAAGAGAAATTAAACAATCCTATTTACCACTGCAACAACAAAAAATTAAGATATTTAGGAAAAAACTTAACCAAGGAGGTACAAGACTTGTACTTGGAAAACTACAGGACATTGAAAAAAGGGACAGAGGAAAATATAAACAAATGGAAGAATATACCATGTTAATGGATTGGTAGAATCATTATCATTAAAATGTCCATACTATCCAAAGCAATCAACAGATTCCGCAATCCCTATTAAAATACCAACGGCATAACTGAGGGATTTGTATGGGGGAGAATAAACCAGTTTACAAGAAAGTATGAAGAAAAGGTATAGTTTAAACGTTTTATTTTGGTAACTCTTTTTTTTTTTTTTTTTTAAATATATTTTATTGATTTTTTACAGAGAGGAAGGGAGAGAGATAGAGAGTTAGAAACATCGATGAGAGAGAAACATCAATCAGCTGCCTCCTGCACATCTCCTACTGGGGATGTGCCCGCAACCCAGGTACGTGCCCTTGACCGGAATCGAACCCGGGACCCTTCAGTCCGCAGGCCGACGCTCTATCCACTGAGCCAAACCGGTTTCGGCTATTTTGGTAACTCTTATGGACCTCATAGCATCCTCCCCTGCACAGAGGTTTCAAAGTTGACTCCCCACCGCCTCATGTCCCCCGGCAAAGAAAGTAATTGATGGGTGTTCCTCCCTTTACCTCCCCCTAATATAAAAAAAAACAAACATATTTATAAGAAAAAGCAGGCAGAGCTACTAATACTTTTGAAGTATCCACAGCAGTTTCCAACTACTACGAACAAACTACAATGGCGCTTACAAACTTAACCTTTTTTTCCAACCCAGTAAAAACCGAAAACCACTCAGAATGCGTCCTCTCCCTCTTCTCCCCCAAAAGAGAGAAGAACGATCATCAATGGCAGGCGGCAGTTGCAAAAGCAACGCCGAGAGCCGGCTTCACGCTCAGGAGAGGATGCTGCATCTCCTCCTCGTGGCTTCGGGTGCTCTACACGTTCAGAGAAGCTTCTCTAGTAACGAACTATAGAAATGATCCCTGAAAGTATAGTCTTAACGTATACATCACCGCCTCCGCCAGGTCTACGGCCGCCGCACACTTTGCAGTCATGGTGAGACAGTTTCCCTAGTTCTGACCCCACAGGCAAAGAGAAAAGCTTTCCAGTCTGTATAATCCTTCAGATACTATCACTCCACAATGATTTGTAACACTTAGGTGGAAATTAAATGTCCAAAGTTTTTTAAAAAACGGCCACCTCATTAACATAATACTGAACGACAGCCAATCACAATCTGGGCGGTGTAAGCCCAGGAGGCATCGCTCGGTTCGGTGAGGCGGCCCGCCCCTGGGAGCTATCGGAAAGGGCGGGCTTTTTCTTTCTGAGAATCGAGCTGCTTCCTGTGATTGGTGAAACGTGACGTGATGGTCCTGAGTTTGACTTTCAATCGCGGGTGGATTTGAGACCGGTCGCCGTGGCTGGGGCTGGGGCGGGGAGGGGAACTGCAGCTGGGACGCAGCGCTGGGAGACACAACCTTTTGGTTTGTGTGTCATGTTTGCACTATCTGCTCACACTTTCTGAGTTCTTAAAGGTCGTTGGTGCTTTAACATAAAAAGAAGAAAAAGTAAACATTCATTGGAGATGCATCTCCTAATGAGATGAATAAACTATGTTTCAGTTGGTTCAAAAAAAATAATAATAAAATAAAATACCAACGGCATATTTCACAGATCTAAAACAAATACTACAAAAATTTATATAGAACCAAAAAGGATCCCAAATAGTCACAGCAATCTTGAGAAAGAAGAACAAAGTAGGAAGAATCACAATACCAGATATTAAGTTATACCGCAAAGCCACCATAATCAAAACAGCCTGTTACTGGCACAAGGACAGGCATGTAGATCAATGAAACAGAGCAGACAACCCATAAATTGACCCAAGCCATTATGTTCAATTAATATTTGACAAAGGTGGCAAGAACATACAATGGAATAAAGATAGTCTCTTCAATAAATGGTGTTGGAAAAAATGGACATAAAAAAAAACGACCACCAACTTACACCATCCACAAAAATAAACTCAAAATGCATGAAAGACTTAAATGTAAGTCCTGAAACCATAAACATTTTAGAAGAAACCATAGGCAGCAAAATCTCAGACATCTCTCAAAGCAATATGTTTGTGGATACCTACTTCTCCTAGGGCAAAGGAAACTAAGGAGAAAATAAACCAATGGAACTACATCAAAATAAAAAGCTTCTGCACTGCAAAAGAAACCATCATCAAAATAACAAGAGAGCCAACTACACGGGAGAACATATTTTCCAATGATACATCTGATATTTTTAATCTCCAAACTATATAGGGAACTCAAGCAACTTTAACAAAAGGGAGACAAACAATCCAATTATAAAATGGGCAAGGGACCTAAATTAAAAAAAAAAAGTGGACCTCTATGTCCACTTTTTTCTCCAAAGTGGACATAGAGAAAGCTGAGACTTATAAAAAAAATGCTCAAAGTCACTAATCATCAGAGAGATGCAAATTAAAACAACAATGAGATACCACCTCACACCTGTCAGAATGGCTAACATCAACAAATCAACAAACAAGTGCTGGCTAGGATGCGGAGAAAAGGGGACCCTAGTACACAGCAGGTGAGAATACAGAGTGATGCAGCCACTGTTGAAAACAGTATGAAGGTTCCTAAAAAAATTAAAAATGGAACTCCCATTCGACCTAGTAATCCCACTTCTAGGAATATATCCTAAGAAACCTGAAACACCAATCAGAAAGAATATATATATCCCTATGTTCATAGCAGCACAATTTACAGTAGCTAAGATTTGGAAACAGCCCAAGTTTCCATCAGAAGATGAGTGGATAAAAAAGCTGTGGTACATTTACACAATAGATTACCACTTGGCTGTAAAAAAGAAGTAACTCTTACCATTTGCAACAGCATGGATGGACCTAGAGAGTATTATGCTAAGTGACATAAGCCAGAGAGATAAACATCACATGATCTCACTCATATGTGGAATATAATGAACAAAATAAACTGATGAACAAAAATAGATCCAGAGATATAGAAATATGGAACAGACTGACAAATTTCAGAGGAAAGGTGGGGTAGGACTTGGGGAGGGAGAGATGTATGCATAGCCCATGGACACAGATAATACTGTGGTGAAGGCCTGGCAGGGGCCGATGTGGGGTGGAAGGGGTCAATGGGGAAGAAAGAAACTAAGGGGACACCTGTAACACTTTCAACAATAAAGATACATTTAAAAATAAAATAAAAAGGAACTATTAATACTTGGAACATAGTTGTTGAAAAATATAAATAAATTCAATAAGATGATGTATTTTTCAAACCCTGAACACAACACATGGGACTTGATAAATGCTAATAAATTTTAAATATTATGATTACTTGTACCACTAGTAATTTTGTATAAAGTTGGCCTTTATCAAGCCCCATGTGAATCTAAGAAGAATGGAATAGCTTCTGGTCTGATACAACCTGGGGAGGAAGGGCTATTTGTTTCAGACTTTTATTTAGAGTTAGTCTCCTGTTCTCTTAAAGGCATTCTAGAATTCTAGAGAAAAATCTTCTGGATTTCAGAAAATACATACCTCCAGAAACAAAAAGCTCCAAGGGAAACAAGAAAAGATAGAAATGGGTTTCCCAACTGGCCTACTTGAAGACATGCTTTAGAATTGTTCTTGAGGACCCTGTGTCCGTCTGGGGCACCTGGTTTGGGGTGTGTAAAAGCTACCAGATACTCTGTCAGAACCTAATCTGACATTCAATCTCATGTTCTCATACAGGGTTGGATATTAGGTGAGGGTGTCCATAATGATAATGTTAGCTACAATTTATTGATTGTTAAGTGCATTCTAGGTGCTATCAATATACTTCCCATGTACCACTTAATATTGATAACATGCTTATAAGAAATAAATTATTATTATTTGCATGTTACAGATGAGGAAATTTAAGTTTAAGGAGTTTATGTAACCTTCCCAAGATCACACAGCTCATAAATGCTACCTCCAGGATTACAACCCAGACCAGATCCCAGGGTTTTCATTACACACCACATAGACTCCCATGTATGGGGCCAGGGATCAGGGCAGAGAGTCAGAACACTGAATACAACAGACATGACCCTTGCCCTCAACAACTTTATGTCATGTAGGAGAAACAGAATGAAAGAAGTAGCCAAATAAACAAGACCATTTCTAAGAGTGAGGGGGCAAATGACACAAGAAATTGAAAGCTCCTGCTGTCACTTGCACCCGCTGACGGTGGTGAACAACTGGGCCGGCGCTGGGTGCCGGCAGTGGGTGCCGGCAGTGGGTGCGAGCAGCGGCTCCGGCAGCAAGTGAGCGCTGGGCGGGACCAGGGTGCATGGAAGCAAAGAATTTTCAGTAACCACCAAAGGCTCGACCCGATGACAGTGACCGGCACCCGGCCTTGGTCTGGCACCCCCGCTCACCTGCTCCATCATCCCACCACAGGCGGCCAACGCTCATGTTCCGTGCTCTGCCGCCTGCTGCGGACGCCTGCCATGTTCCTGCACACCCCCTGGTGGTCAGTGCAGGTCTTGGGGACTGGTTGTTCAGTTGTTCCACTGTTTGGTCTATTTGCATATTAGTCTGTTATTATATAGGATAATATGATATGAGTCATGTTAAAAAATCGACTTAGGATTTCTATATGAGGAACAGCCTGTCATGGGATAAGACTGGGGGTGAAAGAATTTGGAAATTATTGCAGTCATTTTTTGTGGGTCCAGATTGATCTGGCTCAGTGTGGACAACAGATAGATTCTATTTTCAGTCATCAGACACATTCTTCCTTCTAACTTATTACTCGATTTCTAATCAATGTTAATAAAGAATTGCTCTCTCAACACTTGTGGGCTTTTTTTATTTACTCTTTATGTCAACTGACGTGTGTTCCTTCTGAAGATCTGAATCTTTATCACCTTCCTGTATTTTGATCGTTTTGTTTATGGAGCCATATAAAATGAGTTGCTTTTTTTTTAAAGAATTGCCTTAGAATGTATCACACATTCTGTTATTTATTTTAAGAAATCAGGAAAATGAATTAGAAATGGGCAATGAAACTGCTTTTTCAGTGTGGTTTTCTCACAAACTCTGCTCTCTTATTTAGTTAAACTAAAGAAGCAACAATACTTTTTCATCAAAATGACCTGGAAAAATCAAAATTATTCAAAGTCAGAAGGAGAACTGAGTGGGCTATCTGAGCATTTCTAAACTTGCTAATAAATTACTCTTTGACTATCCAGACCAAGGCGGAACTTCCAAGACTCAGAAGACGATAACAACTTTACTTTGTATTCTCAGCTACCATCAGCATGAATGAGCGTTCTCTGCTCTGGTGTGAAGCTGACCTATACAGTCTCATGTTACTTGAACTCCCTCACTCTTTTTAAATCTTGGCTTGTGGCATATACACAAATGTTGTAAGAATTCAGGGTTAAGTGAGTTCAGGTAAATCAAGCCCTCATCAGAGGAAATAAATAACATTTCAATTCCACAGCAAACAGGCATTATGCACCTACGTGCTGGCTTTTTCCAGCCTTGACGATACAAAGATAGTTGTGTAATGTATTGGAGTTACTCATTATGATAAGTACATCTAATCAAAGCAACTAAACCTTTGAACATGCAAAGAAAAATCACAAACTGCTAAAAACAAAGAAAGATGACCTCTACCTCAAGGTTAAGCAGAAATTTTTAAATAGCCTACAGGCTTTGGAAACTGCCTTAGAGGTCTCGCAAGCAATACCTGAAGGATGGTCTAAAAACAATCTCAGGGTGCAACCAGTAACCATTTGTATTCCATTCACTCCCAGATGCTTTATCATACAAGTAATTAGGTACCTTCTGCCTTTCATTTTTCTGGCAATACTTATTTACGCTCACTTTTGTCTTGGTTTTACATGGTTGCAATGAATTTATTCTGTCAGCTGAAATGTTTAAACCTAAAAAGTTCAACAATATGTTAAGACTGGGATTTATTTACCCTAATAGCTCCATACCTGTTTTTGCAAAGACAGCTCAATTTACTTTTATTTATTTTATGAGTTTTATTGTTTAAAGTATTACAAATAGTTATTTTATGAGTTTTAATACTATTCTCTCTAACAGCCAGTTAGGTATCTAAATAATTAACTTACCAGGGCTCATACCACATCCATCATCCAGGAAGCACAACATGAATCCGCCCTGCAGTTTCTCATTATCCACTGTAAGAGAAAGCAGTTATTACTAATAAATATTGAGCTTAATTTGTTCATCACAAAGTCATGCTGCTCACAGAATTATCCGTCTTCCTCAAATGCAGCCACTGAGTTATGACAGTTATGGTACAGTGATAGAGCTCAGAAAAGCATTTTGACTACAATTTCACACAGAAAATTGCAAGGGGGGAACAATCAAGCAAAAAAATAAAAGGCTTTGAATTACTATAAAACACCTGCACATTAATAAATTAATGACATGCCCAGCTCTGGAATGTGACTGGCCCATTAGACTCTATGTATTCCCTCCCTAGGGGAGGGGAGAAAGGTAGATGGTGGTAACTGACCAACCTGTATTCCTTTCCTCCAAAGCTCAATTCCAAAGTCAAGCCAGGCCATTCTCATTAAGGTCATCAATCTCTCTTCCAACTACTGTAGTTAAATCCCATAAGAGCCATTTGAGCATGCTTCTTTTGTTATTATTATTTTTATTGTTGTTGTTATTATTAGTTTAGATTTTTTGAGTTTATAGATTTTGCTTATTTCAATATCACACTAGTCATAGGCCCAAAATTACAAAGAAATGACCAGTCTTAGAAACTTTCAGAGTTTGGACTATTAGTAAACTCAGTTTTCTTCAGTAGTGTCTTTAATTATAGATTTATCCAATTTGAATATTTTACTATTTATACCAAACACTAGAAATACGGTATCTACCAATTCTAAATAACACCTTTTTCCCTTCCTAGGAACTTGTCAAGATGGTAAAGGCAAAGAAAGCTGCTCAAGAGCAACTACTAAATGCAAGTAGAACAAAGAAATGACTTAAGACCGTCTTTGTTGTGTGTGCATTTTTATAATAAAGCTGAAATACTTTACAAATTTTCACTTAAAATTATACTTATGGTGATCATTTGAAAGCATGCCATTCCAACATAATTTCTCAGAGATCTACCATTCACTGTGGTAGTCTTATCCTTTGAAAATTTGATGCAGTATTTCATTCTAATGTCCAAGTACGAAAAAAGGTCTTGGGAGAGGGAGAAGGAGGGGGAGTACAGGAGGCAACCGATCAATGTTTCTCTCTCGCACTGATGTTTCTCTCTCTCTCTCCTTCTCCCTTCCTCTCTCTCTAAAATCAATAAAAACAAACAAACCAACAAACAAAAAAGAAAAGCCATATGGAATGCATACCCATGTTTACTAGAACTAATACACACAAAGAGATAAAACACCCATAGATAAACATACATTTAGTTTGAAATTTATAGCCCTCAGGTTATCTGAAGAAAAACCTAAGACTGGAGAGTAATTCAGGTGCCTCAGTAAACAATTTGAATATCAGCCCAATACCTACATTAACTATGTATACCCATACAAATTCTATCTATTGGTGCATACCCCGTTTCTGGTTTGTAAAAATCTATTTGCTAGGTTTATAACCATAGTACGGTTTGTTGCAATAAAAAACATTTATAGCCTTGGCCAGTGTGGCTCAGTTGGTTTGGTGACATCTGTGAACCAAAAGGTTGCTGGTTACCGGTTGGACACCTGCCCAGGTTTTGGGCTTGATGCCGGTAGGAGGCATCCAGGAGGCAGCAGATCAATGTTGTGCTTTCACATTGATGTTTCTCTCCCCGCCACTCCCTTCCTCTCTTTCTAAAACAAATCAATAAAAAATATGAAGTAAAAAGAAAACTTTATCCCAGCAGGTGTGGCTGAGTGATTGTCAACCCACGCACCAAGCGGTCGCCGGTTAGATTCCCAGTCAGGGCACATTCCCAGGTTGCGGCTGGATCAGGAGACGGCCGACTGACTTTTCTCTCTCATCAGTGTTTCTCCATCTCTCTCCCTTTCTCTCCTCTCTCTCTAAAATAATAAAAACATTTTTTTAAAAACTTTGTAAGATGAATATTTAGTTGAAAACCAAAAACCACAAGTTCAGGTTTTCACAAAACACATATAACCTAAAGAAAGCAGTGCCACTTTGAACACAAATCACGAAGATTCTTTTCCATTTGTTATGACCATGACAAGTGAGGTAAACTGTCAGTCCTTGCTTGGTGTCCTGCCATAAACACAAAAGAATATAATATGTGAATTCTGATTATATCTGTTGTACTTTGTGATTCCAGGAAATTCCTCTCAACCCTTCATCGATAACATGTGTGCTCTGAATGAAATGCAACTTAATTCTCTTCTTCCTTCTCCATTTCTAAGATCTTCCCTCATTTAAATCCTCATGAAATCTTGCTTAGGTTATTTCCATAGCCCCACCTTCCTGCTATCCCTTCTTTAACACTTCTATAGACCGTCCTGTATGTCATTGGTGGAGTACCTTTTAAAAAGGAAAAGAACATTTCTAATTTCCCAAATGACATTGCTCAAAGTTATTCAATTGTTCACTGTTTACAGAAGAAAAAATAAAACAACTTAGTGTGATATTCAAAGTGCTCATTCATTTGGCTCTAACACTCAGCTCTAGTCACCCTGACCTAGTCTTTGGTCCCTGAATGCTTCTTCCCCAAGTGCCTACTTGGCTCCATCTCTCACATCACTCAGGTGTTTGCTGGTGAATCACCTATTTAGCTGATTTCCCTTATCACCCCATGAAAAATAGCACAACTTACCCATCACTCTCTGCTCTCTTAACCTACATCATTTTTTTCCCTTTCACCACTTATCATTGCCTGGTGTTTTATGTATTTGTTCATTTCTTTATTCTCTCTCACCATTAGAAGGCATGTCCCATGAGTGCACAGACTTAATCCAACATTCTGCTCAATGCTTCTCCCCAGCACTCAGAATAATTACTCAGTTCATTCATATTAGACCCTCAGTAAACTATTACTGAATAAATGAATGAACCTGTGAACTAGTCTACCTCTATTCTTTTTCTCATGGTAATTCCTCAGACAAGAATATTCTTTTCTTCTGACACTACTTGACAAAAATCCCACCCATATTTCAAGTCCCAGCTCTTTTACATGAGGCATTCTTTCTCTGTGTTCCCACCATCCTCTGGGCCTCTCCTGGGCAAGAGACACTTATTCTATTTTACTCTATGTAATTCTATATAATAAAAGCCTAATGTGTAAATTGACCGAACAGTGGAAGGACCAGTCACTATGACACGCACTGACCACCAGGGGGCAGACACTCAATGCAGTAGCTGCCCCCAGCCTGCAGGCTGGCCAACGTGAGTGCCAGTGGGGACCTCCCAATTGCCCCACCAGTCACCCCACAGATCGACCCTGATCGCCGGCCAGGCCTACAGATCCTACCCATGCACAAATTTCATGCACTGAGCCTCTAGTTAGATACATAAGGGAAGACAGCCTCTTCTCCACAACTTCTGTTTCCTTCTGTGTGGAATGGAGTTCAGCCAGTATTAATAAAGAGGCCCTTTGCTGTCCCTGGACTCACTTTCCCTGTGGCAGTGAGCTCACTCTCTGACTGGTAATTTGGGGAGGCCCTGCTCAGATCCCTCATGTTCCCTCTGGGGGGTGAGCTGCCTGCAGAGAGCAGTGGTCCTCGGCCCTCTCCTCAGGGCACACCAGCTCCCAGGGGAAGCCTGATGCCACTGGTGGGCAGTGCCTGGTTCTGGGTTTGATCAGCAAGTCTGCTGGCTCTCACACCAAGCTCCATACTTCAACCAAGCACTTATCAGTAATAAGGACTGACTGCTGTTTGATTTCTCACTTTTCAGAACATGGAGGTAGAAAGGGAAGAAAAATGTCATTTGTAACATTTCAGATCTCTCAAGATGTCCATGTCTCTCTCCTGTGTGATCCATACACACCCACCTGCACAGTATCTAAACACTCTGAACTGAGGGCTGGTTCACAGAACCTAACCTCGTTGGCACCAAATTCTAATGAAATGAACTAGTAAGAGCAATAAATACTTGGTGACTAGAAATGAAGTTAATGAAGAAAAGGTATTTGGTGTGAATTTTATAGCACTCAAACATTCATGCTGCACGTTCACTTACGCATTTCAAAACTGATAATTTGAGATGATGTATACTTAATTATAAATACTTGCTAAGTTAACACCCTTTTAAAAATAAAACTGTTTTCTCGTGGCAGACAAAGTGCCTGTTCCGAATCAGTCAGAGGCTTTCACAAAAGCCCTGAAAGATCTAATTTTGTAAAAGGTCCTGTCCCAAGGGAACAATGTCACCCCAGCAGCAAACTTATCTCAACCCGGCTCCATGGGGTCTCTGTAGTCATGAAGCACTTAGATTACATTACACACCTATAGAATGTGGGTGGATTTCAAGGAATAAAATAAAAGCAAAATAACTACAGGCTTTTCCATTGCAAGAAAAAAAGAAAGCAAATCTGCTCACCTGAAAACACATCGAGTCTTGCAGCCCCGGCATCTCTGGAAACAATATAGAAATGTCATTGCTGCAGTGTGAAATTGTTTTAAAAAATTACCTGATCAGAGCTCAAGGAGTTCCCCACCTGTGGGGGGCTGGCCTGGTAGTTGCTGGCCCCCTGCTGGTCGTGAGAGAAACAGCCAGCGGGGAAGAGGGGGTTAGGGTAGGGGCCCCCCCCGCCCATGCCCACGCACCAACCCTCCAAGTGCCAACTCCCCACCTTCTGTCTTTGGTGCCCCATCCCAAGTTGCAAAAAAGCCGCCCTGGCCCCCGCTCCTCTCCTCCTGGGTGCCTCCCGCTGCTCTAGATGGGGTTTTCCCCCAGATTGCCTAGGGCTGCCTTCACAAACAATGGCAGAGGTGAGTAGTTTCAACAGAGAATACAGGGCATACAAAGGTAAAAATACTTCCTATCTGGCCTTCTACTGAGAAATATGCTGAGCCCCCACCTCTATGTGATAAGATTGCTGGATGAGTTTTTCTTTTCTTTTTTCTTACTTTTCTACAATTCACAGATATTATTTGCGTGTTTTTTAAATAAAAACTTTAAAAGGGAAGGAGGAAAGGCCGAAAGATCCTAGCTTCAATATCCAGGGTGTGAGAGAAAGGAGAAAGATAATGAGGAATAAGGTCTTAGATGCAGAACAGGGTATGTTGAGGGAATGAAGGCTCTAAAAGGAAGCTCAGAATAATAAAAACAACAAGATTCTGATGGGAAAATCTGAGTCTCTTCCCAAATTTCCATCAATCCCAAGCCAAAGTTATCCTGTAGGAATCTGAATATGTGCACTGTACTTGTTCTACATGCCTAGTTTTCAAAGTTAGCCCCTTAGCTCCTTCCTCTAACCAAACTGCTTCTTCTAAGCTCCTCCTATATAGAAATTCTGGTGTTACCACTGCCATTTCTTCAGCATTTTCTGTGTATCAGGTAAGTACTGAATGAAGTATTTTTGAACTAATTTTATTATTACTATTAGGAGGATTCACTTCTAATTTTTGCCACAATCGCATGAAATGTAGGTATCATTGTTTCCATTATGTAATTATACATCATTCAAAGTACCATGTACACAATAGGTGCTCAATAACTACCCCTGTACTGAAAGTTTTCAAAGAAACTGTTTCCTCACAGAAATTCTAGGCGTATAAAGGCACAGAACAATAATCCACCTTTATAACACATTAAGTCATTTTATAATAGACTGTAATTTAGCCCAGGTCAATTTCTCTCTGAACAGCTCTTGTATTTGGCAGAGGCTCCTAAACATGCCTTCCTGTACTGCCACATATTTTCCTTATCCATTTACAGCATTCCTTTAATATCTTCCAGTTCTAAATTTGAAAACTATAGGAAATCATCAAAATCTTGAGTAAAATAATTTTTTAGAGTAACACGGGACTATATGAAGATCTTCCTTATGAGACCAACCAAGCATTTTGGCTAAGTCTATTAAACAGCTCCATTTGATGTCCAATACTACCATCTAAGCAGTGGTGGCAAAGCCAAGTGCTCACTGGGGACAGGAACTGAGGAGGTGGGGCTGGCTGTAGGGCCTTTAGGAATGGCAAAGCTGAAGGCACAGGCTGGTCCAAAGAGATTTTTTATATGGTACCTCCTATTTCTTAAACTTTACAAACAATTCCTTCTTTTCTTCCTTTTCTTTATAAACACTGTGTGCATTTTCACTACAAATCAAACAAACATGAGACAGGCCAGACTTGGTCAGGGGCTGCCAGTTTACAAATGCTGCTCTAAGAATTGCTTTATTGATCACATTTCTCTCACTCCCCTGAATCTGAACTCAATCTTTCTTTGCCAATCACCCTCTGCTGCATAAACTGTTCCTGTTGTTCTATTTCTTCTACATTCTGATTTTACCTGCCCTCCTCTGTTGAATGAATGAGTGAAACAACTTCAGAGGAGAAGACAGTTGGTAAAATAGACCAGCGTGTTCTTTCAGAGTAACAAATGTCTTCTTTCAGAGTTACAGAGAGCAAGTTGCTGAAAATGGACACTCAGTGGGATACCAAAGGATCCTTGCTTCAGAGCTGTGGGCAGAAGCAAACAGTAGCAACCCTGAAACCCTATAGAGCAGCGGTTCTCAACCTGTGGGTCGCGACCCCTTTGGGGGTCGAACGACCCTTTCACAGGGGTCGCCTAAGACCATCGGAAAACACATATATAATTACATATTGTTTTTGTGATTAATCACATTTGAGTCTTGGTCCCATCCCTGTTTGCTCCTTCTAAGTTGAGTTCAGTGCTCTCCTAACCAATCAACTTTATTATTTTTCTCCTCTCCCCTGCCTTTCTGTGATAACTGATTCCAATTTTGTGTAAGAAGGAGTTAGTGACTTTTTCCTTAGTACAGGGCACTGCTGTGCAGAAAGTTCTGGATGGCTAGTGAACTGACTACATCCTGCATTTACACCCAGTCATCTCCCTTCTTAGGCCAAAAATGGGGGACAAATGCAAAAAAGTTGAAATTCATTTGTCAACCCGTGGCAGGGAATTTAGGTCTTTCTACTGAGATCCCTGATCTAACAACTTCCTGCTACTTCCTGGGGTAGACTGCTTTCTGTAGAAAAGATAGGTAAAATCTTCCATTACAAGAAAATACAGATAAAAACAAATGCAGTGCCATATTTGATTAGCTGAAAAAGACTCACTCACAAGCCCCCACAAATACACTTAAGTGGCACTTAAACTGTTAATGAGGGTTCTTTAAACACCAGTGCCTTTGTCAGAGACAGTAAAATGGGGTAGGGGAGTTCTAAACAGACTGGACAGACTAAATTTGAATTCTAGTTCTGCCAATATCAATTGTATGACCCTGGTTAATTCATCTAACCTCTCTATGCATCAACTTCCACGTCTGTAGAATTGAAATAAGTATAGGCACCTCAGAGTGCTGTTGTAAAGATGAATGAGCTAATACCCATCTATAAGGTGCTTAGAACAGGGTCTTATGATAGAAGGAGATCAACAACAGTTAGCTATTTTCTCCTTAACTTTGCAATGCGATTTTATGCAGACTTCAATAAATGCCCAAATTTAAATCTAAATTCTCAAGACACAGTATATGTTGATATGCAGTAAAACTCAAAAACATCCAAATGACTATCTGCTGTTACATGCTTATTAACACAGAAACAGACACTCACTTTATCTGCACTTCAAGTTTGATCATAGATACAAACTGAATAATTCCTCCTCTCACCTGTTCTTTTTCCTCTAATATTTCTAATAGCAATTAAATTCACAAAATATTGCAGGTGGGGGGAAATGACATTATCATTTCATCTTTAAAAACAACAAGACTGGAATTGTGTGAGATGCCCCCAACAATCCTTGTTCACTGGTGAGCCTTACCTTGCATTATCCAGCAATTCAGCCAGGGCTCCAAACAGGAAACTGTGTGTGGTGCTGGTGAAGAAATAGAGGGAAAGCCCAACGTTTAACTCTGGAATCGGTGCAAAAGGTTTCAGAAAGTTGCAGACAAATATTCTCCAGGTCTAGACAGATAATCCAGTAAGGAGTTATTCTAGAAACAACTTTCTCAGCACCATCAAGCTTCTGAAGTTGATGCACTTTATTACAAAGCCAGCAGGGCTAAGAACACGATGGCCGAAATAGCCTGTCTACTCCTAATGAAACAAAGACTTCACAGGCCTTCCTGTACTTAGAGCAAATTGTTTTGTAAGCATTTGTTCAAGTTTATTTTGTTGTTGTTGTTTTGTTTGTTTTTTAGGTTCACACTGAGAGCTTTCAGAAAAACAGACCATTTCGGGAGCAAGAACAGGAAACAAGGAACCCAGTTTAGAGGCTATGTGGAGGAGTCCGGAAGGGAGATGGCAGTGGTTTGGACTAGTCCAGCCGTGGGCAAACTACGGCCCCGCGGGCCGGATCCGGCCGTTTGAAATGAATAAAACTAAAAAAAAAAAAAAAAAGACTGTACCCTTTTATGTAATGATGTTTACTTTGAATTTATATTAGTTCACACAAACACTCCATCCATGCTTTTGTTCCGGCCCTCCGGTCCAGTTTAAGAACCCATTGTGGCCCTCGAGTCAAAAAGTTTGCCCACCCCTGCGTCTAGTCAGTGGTAGTGGAGACGGAGTGGAACGGATGAATTTGAGTCTTTGAATCCTCGTTAGAGACAGCCTGAAGGGGACTTGATGATGGATTGGATGGTGGATTGGACAGGAGAGGTGAAGCAAGGGAGAAATACAAAATCACTCCTGTTTATACTGTGGGAATCTCAAACAAAAACGACCTGGAGGAGTGGAGAAGATACCAATTTGTATCTGATTTTTGTTTCTGCTTGTGCTGCTGTCAGTTTTGTTGTTCAGTTTCCAGACTAGTAACTGACTATGGGGTGATTTGGGGGAGGAGAGGTCTGGGAAGGATATCTGCAGAAGCTATGCAAAACTGAGGCTGAGGAAACTTCCCCAGGTTAAATTCACAGTCCTTCCTACACTGGGCTTATAATTGTTGTAAATCGCCAACTCAAAACTGCTATTTCTTCATTTGTCTTCCACCTCTGTTAACTTTTAATTAATGTCCCATCCCTTCCAGCTTGCAATTATTCTACATAATAAAGAAATAAAAACTAAATATCTGCTGAATAGTACCTGTTGTACTCATATTTTCTGTAAAAATTGCTCTGTCCCATACAGCAAGGCTGGCTAACCCTGGTTTTCTTTACACCTTTTCTGTGGTTTCAAATCTGGTGCATCCCTTGTATCAGTGATTTTCAACTGGTGTGCCACAAGAATTTTTAAAACATGCAATACCTGACTGTTTAGTCAGAAGCACTGACCTCTTTTTCTTTAGATTGTCAAATTTAAAAATGACAACAGCCAACACAACAATAGCTAGCTGGTGTGAATGCATCAAAATGATACCTACTTTTTTTGGTCAGATCAGCAAAAAACAGAAAACATTTTTTGGTGTTCTGCAAAACTTTAGTAATGAGTTTATGTGTGCATGAGATGAAAAGGGTTGAAAATCGCTGCTTTATATCAATCAGTACTTTCAGAAAATCCAAATTACTAAAAGATCCCCCCAAACAACATCACTGTGAATTACGCAGCACTCACTCCCTGCTGTGCTTTGCTGTGTGGGAAATGACAGATGGAATAGGGAACCTGTCTTCTTCCTCTGCAATCTGAGCATCTGAAATAACACCTAGTCGGTAGCCAAAACGCATCTGGGCCTGACAGAGAAGCCAGAGGGCCCTTGTAATAACCAAAATGTGAGGATTCTAACCCCAGAGAGGTCACGTTTTTGGAAATACTCTGGAGGCCGCAGACGCTGGAATCAATAAATACAAATTACTCTCCGGAGGCAACTTTAATCTTTAAAATGTCAAGATATTGGGCAGGGAAGTCACTAGAGATGGGCAACCTTGGTGGAATGAGGGTTCTCTGGCCTACAATTTTGTTAAATGATAAATGTAGGACCTTCCTGCCACTTGGCGTTAGTGGGGAAAAAATAAAAAGGGTTTAGCCTGGCCCAGAATATCAGTTTACTTTTTTTTTTATTCTTTTTAAAGCATAAGCTTCAAATAGTTTTTTCTTTTTAAAGCATCAATAACTTTGCTTTTTTCTTTTCAAAGCGTAAACAATTGTATTATTTCTTTTTTCTTTTTAAAGCATAAACAAAGAATTAAATAAAGAAATAATATTTCCATAAGTCAATGATACCAAGTTCACGTATTTCGCTAGGAGACGGTCCAAACTTTTCACGGTGAGACCCTTCCCCCCTCCCCCACCCTTTTCAGGCTCTACAGAGTCACTCACGAGTTGGCGTGGATGAAATCCAGATGCAGCTGTGCCCGCCGCAGAGTAGCATACTTGTCGCCCATGTCCTCGTAGGCGACCCACGCGCCGCTCAAAAACACGAAGGTCCAGTCCTGCAGCTGCTCGCCCACGCCCACGCTCACGCCCGGAAACCGGCTCGGCGAACGCGCGCGCCCCCTGGTGGCCAGAGCGCGAAGCTCACTGCACTGTTGGCTGGTGTCTGGCAAGATAAATTGTTGCTCAAAGGACAGCTTTGAGCCCTGGTTGGTGTGGCTCCTTGGTTAGAGTGTAGGCCCACCGCACCAAAGGGTAACCTGGTTCGATTCCTGTCACAGAGCGTTTACGTGGATCCTTCTCTCTCCCACCCCCGCCTCACCTTCTCTTTCCACTGTCTAAAAGTCAATGGGGAAAAAATATATCCTCAGGTGAGGCTTTAAAAAAAATGCCTTCTGAGCAAAACAGGCATCTGAGCTAGGCTCCTCTTCCTGACTTAAGATTATGTTGTTCCTGTCATTTTCTAACATTTTCTAGGGAAATGGAGCCCCAGGATGGGATTAGAATTTGATCAGAAATAATTACATACACACATAAAGAATGTGACAAATCAAGGTTGGGGAGCAGGAAAAAACTCATAGATGCAGAGAACACATTGATGTTTGACAGTTGGGAGAGGAGGTAGGGAGGATGGGTGAAAAAGAGGAAGGGGTTAAAAAGTACAAATTGGCAGTCTTAAAACTAGGCATGAGGATGTATAATACAGCATAGGGAATATAGTCAATAACATTGTAATAACTATAGGGCAGTGATGGCGAACCTATGACACACGTGTCAGAGGTGACACCCAAACTCATTTTTTTGGTTGATTTTTCTTTGTTAAATGGCATTTAAATATATAAAATAAATATCAAAAATATAAGTCTTTGTTTTACTATGGTTGCAAATATCAAAAAATTTCTATATGTGACACGGCACCAGAGTTAAGTTAGGGTTTTTCAAAATGCTGACACGCCGAGCTCAAAAGGTTCGCCATCACTGCTATAGGGTGTCAGATGGGCACTAGATCACTTCATAAGTTACATAAATGTCAAACCACTATGCTGTACACTTGAAACTAATATAATATCGATGTCACCTATAATTGAAAAATAAAAACCCTTTAAAAAGAATCTGTGTGGCGAGGTTGGGGCGTGTGGGGAAGGAAAGGGGCAGTTCCCCTGTGCTTGCACAGTGTGTTACAGAGCACCAGATGTAAAGGCGCCTTGTGTTCTAAGCCCCACACTTACCTTCCTATGCCTCTTGGGTTGATCATGTTTCTCCAGTTGAAGAAAAGAGAACATCCAGAGAGAGAAAGGAAGGAAGAAATAAAGGGAACCTGAGCAAAATTTAAACTATGCCTTAATGTGGAGACGTGTGTTCTCTAAGAACTTTTTCATTCAATTATTTGATGTACAGCCCAGCTCAAGGACTAAACACTCCGTATATCCCAAAAGAGAGAACTAGGCAAAGGGAAGGTGGGGGATGGGGTTAAATATAAGGAAGGGCTTTGTACACCAGCTTTCCAAATGGTGCTACTCACAAAACACTGATTACCAGCCAAGTCACCAAAACCCAGCAGAAACAGGATTTGTCAAAGATGCTGTAGAGAAAGGCTCTAGTTGAGATGAGAAATTCATTGACCTGGATGACCTCTCAATTAGGGTTAAATGACTTATAAACTAAGGAAGTTCAATAGAACTCAGCAGAGATTTTACATGACAGTTTTAAAATCGGAAGTGAGTGTCTATTAAATAAAGAACTTGAACTAGATGTGTTTGTGATTTCTGGGAATCATACAATCAATGAAGCTCTCAGGAAAGAAAAAAAAATGTCAGTTTGGGGATAGTGATTCTACTTCTAAAGAAAGAAGTTTATCAGCTACTACATTTATAGGAATCGGGAGAGGAAGAGAGAATTTGAATGACAACCCAAAGGAACATGATGCTGTACTTTAATTTGAAAACTGAAAGTAAACATAAACATTTCAAGTAATTTTCCTGATTGCATTTTTGTTTTAACTGTGGCTGCTGTGGTGGTGTTTTGCTAGCAAACTTCTCTTTACTAAGCAACTTGAGCTATCTTTTCAATGTTTCCCTCCATAGAACTTCACAAATACGATATTTCATTTTCATTTAATGGACAAGAAAAACTTGATGAGCCTCTTCTGAATTGACTTTACTATCCTAATTTCCAGCTGCTGTCTCAAAGCAGTTTACTTGGGAGGGCACTGGAGCCTCGAGCCTGTAATTAGTAAAGGCTGTAAAATCTAATTTCTACCAGAGGGAAGGGTGTGATCTTCACAGAAATACCCCGAATCTGGTTTACCTCGCACTTGCATTTGTGTTCCACACCCTGTACGACAGCAACTTTGCAGAGTGTCCTCTCCCACTCCGGGACCCCTCGGGGGATGTCAGAGAGCCAGTTTCCTCCTGATACCCACAGGCCAGGACGAGGGACCCCACCTGCCAGAGGGACCCCGCTCACTCTGCAGACACCAGGGAGGGATTGAAAAAGGTTGGCCTCAGGGCATGTCCAGCCCATGGGCCCAGTTCCACCCCACAGGCCACCTTCTAAGTAATTTCCTTTCAATGTGCATGAATCTGTGCCCTGGGCCACTAGTTCCATGATAAAAATACTGGAGCAATAGAAGGGAGGAGAAATTTAAAATGAGAACATAATCTGCTCATTGTATGCTTAATCCTGATTTTAAGAATAGTTGATTTGGGATAAGAGATTGAACTCTTTCTGATGTTTACATTTCAGCTTTGGGAGAATCACCTACTTGTCATAAATGATGGCTCAAATCTTTCAAACTACATACTCCCCTTTTATTTCTTTTTTTATAATCTGTTTTCTTTAATTTATTGGAGTTACATGTCTAACAAAATTATACAAGTTTCAGGAGCAGAATTTCACAACACGTCTTCTGTGCACTGTATTGTGTGTTCACCACTCTAAGTCAAATCTTATTCCACCATATCCCCCCAAAACTCTCCTCCACTTCCTACCACCAGCCTCACCTCTGGGAAACACGGTTGTCTGTCTCCATGAGTTCTTCTTTCTTTCTTTTTTTTTTTTAGCTCAATCCCTTCATCTACACCCATCCATTCCCTCAACCACGCCATTTCTGACAGATCAGCCTGCTCTCTACCAATCTGTCTTTATTTTGCTTGTTAGTCCATTGTGTTCATTAGATTCTACATATGAGTGAAATAATATAGTACTTGTCTTTTTCTGACTGGCTTATTTCACTTAGCATAATGTTCTCCAGTTCCATCCATACTCTCCCTAAGAGTAAGATTTCCTTCTTTTTCTTTCTTTTTTTAAAATATATTTTATTGATTTTTTACAGGGAGGAAGGGAGAGGGATAGAGAGTCAGAAACATCAATGAGAGAGAAGCATCAATCAGCTGCCTCCTGCACACCCCCCACCGGGGATGTGCCTGCAACTAAGGTACATGCCCTTGACCAGAATTGAACCTGGGACCCTTCAGTCCCCAGGCCGACGCTCTATCCAGTGAGCCAAACCTGTCAGGGCAGATTTCCTTCTTTTTCATAGCCGAGTAATATTCCATTGGGTAAATATATTTCAGCTTTTCTTATCTACTAATTTACTGATGGACACCTGAAGTGTTTCCAAATGTTTGCTTTGGTAAATAATGCTGCAATGAAATAGGGGCACATATAGTCTTTCAAAATAGTGTTTCAGGTTTCTACTAATAAATTCCCAGAAGTGAAATCACTGGGTCATAAGGCAGTTCTTTTTTTTTAACCTGTTGAGGAAACTCCATACTGTTTTCCACAGTAGCTGCACCAGTTTGCATTCCCACCAGCAGTGTATTGGGGTGCCCCTTTCTCCACATCCTCGACAACAGTTATTTGTTGTATTGATGAAAGCCATTTTGACAGGTATGAGGCAATATCTCATTGTGGTTTTAATTTGCATTTCTCTGATAATTAGTGATGCTGAGTAACTTTTCATATGTCTATTGGCCATCTTTATGTCATCTTTGTAGAAACAGGTCATTTGCTCATTTTTTAAATTGGATTGTTTTATTTTATTTGGTGTTCAACAGATATTTAGTAAAATCCTTCTGCTTTTACTAGCACCAGGGCATAGTTGGCTTTATAAATTTTGGATCTTAACCCCTTATCAGATGTATCATTGAATATGTTTTCCCATTCAGTGGGCTGTCTTTTCATTTTGCTGATGGTTTCCTTTTTAGTTTGATGTAATCCAATTTGGTTATTTTTTCTTTTGTTTCCTTTGCCTGAGGAGATATATCAGAAAAAAATATTGCTATGAAAAATGGCCAAGATTTTACTGCCTATGTTTTCTTCTAGGATTTTTTGTTGTTTTGAGTGTAACATTTTAATCTATTATCCATTTTTAGTTTATTCTTATGTATAGTGTAAAAAGATGACCTATTTTCACTTTTTTTTTTTTTTGCACATATTGGTCCAATTTTCCCAACACCATTTATTGAAAAGACTATCTTCACCCAATTTTGTTTTTTTCCCTCCTTTGTTAAATAGTAATTGACTATAAAGGGGTAGGTTTATTCATGGACTCTCTATTCTGTACCATTGATCTTTTTGTCTTTTTTTTTTCTGACAACACGAGGCTGGTTTGATTACTATAGCCTTGTAGTATAGTCTGATATCAGGTAGCATGATTCCTACAACATTGTTCTTTTTTCTCAAGATCCTTGTTGCTATTCTGGGTCTTTTGTGGACCTATATACATTTTTGGAATATTTTTCTAGTTCTGCGAAATATGCCATTGGTATCTTGATAGGAATTGTGTTGAATCTGTAGATTGATTTGGGTAGTATAGACATTTTAATGATATTAGTTCTTCCTATCCATGAACCTGGTATATCCTTCCACTTATTTGTGTCTTCTGCAATTACTTTCTTCAGTGTCTTATAATTTTCTGAGTATAGGTCTTTTACATGCTTGGTTAAATTTATTCCTAAATATTTTTTATTTGTTTTGTTATTGTGAATGGGATTATTTTTTTAGTTTCTTTTTCTGATAGTTCATTATTGGTGTATAAAAATGCAACTGATTTCTGGATATTTAATTTAAATACTGCTACTTTACTGAATTTGTTTATCAGCCCCAGGTTTCTTTGTGGAATTACTAGGGTTCTCTATATACAATATCAGTATCATGTTATCTGCAAATAATGAGTGTTACTTCCTCTTTCCCAGTTTGTGTGCCTTTTATTTCTTCTTCTTGTTTGATTTCCTTGGCTAGAACTTTCAGTACTATGTTGAATAAGAGTGGTGAAAACAAACACCCCTGTCCATTTACAAAGGTTAAATCCTCTTGTTGGATTGTTCCTTTTATGATAATGTATTGTCCTTCTTTGTTTCTTACTATAGTTTTAAAGTTTATTTTCTCAGATATAAGTATTGCTACTGTAGTTTTTTCCCCTATTCATTTGCATGACATATCTTTTTCCATCCCTATACTTTTAGTCTGTGTGTATCTTTTGTCCTGAGGTGAGTATTTTGAAGACAGCATATACATGGGCTCAACAACTGAGCCATACTGACTGGGCTACGTGGATCTTGTTTTCTTATCCATTCAGCTACCTTCCAGGTCTTGTATATCTTTTTCCTTCACCAGATTAAGGAAGTTTTCAGTCATTATTTCTTCAATTAGGTTTTCAATTTGCTTTCTCTCTTCTCCTTCTAGTGCCCCTAAGATGCAGATGTTGTTATGCTTCATGCTGTCCCTAAGGTCCCTTAAACTGTCCTCATTTAATTTTAATTTTTTTTGCTGCTACTGCTTTTATTGTGTGTGTGTTTTGTTTTGTTTTTACCTCGTCTTCCAAATTGCTGATGCAATCGTCTGCTTCATCAAGTCTAATGCTTATTCCTTCCAGTTTATTCTTTATTTCAGATATGGCATTCTTCATTTCTGAATGGTCCTTTTTTATGGCTTCTATGTCATTTTTTCATGTTGTTGGTCATTCTTATAATCATTACTCTAAACTCTATATCTGATAAATTGCTTACCTCCATTTCATTTAGTTCTTCTGAAGAATTCTCTTATTCTTTCATTGTGTTTCTTTGTCTTCCTCTTCGTGTTTGTTTCTATGTATTAGGTAGATCTGTTATAACTCTCAGTCTTGGGATGGTGTCCTTATGTAGCAGGTGACCTGAGGGCCCCAGTGGTGGGGTCACCCTGATCATCTCAGCTGGGTGCTCTAAGAATGTCCCTTATGTGCATTCTGTCAGCCCTTCTATTGTAATTGAGTCTTGATTGCTATTGGCCCATTCATGTGTGGGATCAACCCTCAGGCTAGCTGACAGTGAGGCTTAACCCCCAACATAGTGTGCAAGCTGCTGTGCAGGTACTGATCACACAAAGTGGAATTTGCTTCAGCAGGTTTTGTGCCTGCCAATATCTCCCTGTGGATATGCTGCTTGTGAAGCTGTTGGATCATGCTCAGTTGTTTTCTAAAGCTGGCCACTGGGTATGTTGATTCTGGGTCTCTTCAGAGGGACTCTGGTTCATGCCAATGTCAGACACTGTCTGTGACTGGCCCTGGGCAACCAGTTTGGAACCCACAGCATCTGGCTCCCTCTGCTAGGCCTGGGAGTATGTGGAAAGGACCAAGATGCATACCAAGTTCTGCTTTTACTAGCACCAAGTCAAGGAGCATGTCAGCAAAAATCTCAAAGCACCCAGAGATCCGCCTCTGGTAGTACTTTTTACCAGGGCATAAGCTCTACAGAGTGGGAGAAGGGAGATTCCAATGAGCTGGGCTATTGCTTCCCCCCAGGCTGATGCTTCATGGAAGCAAGTATTCTGCCTGAGAAGGATGGCTTCTGCAGTATGGGGAAGGTCTCAGCACAAGGATCCTAGCAGCTGACCTCTGAGGTCTCTCCCCAGTGCCACTAACCCCATCCTCTTCTCATTCATCTCTAGTCTGTTCTTCTCTCCTTCCACCAGAGCCCAGGGTGAGTGGCTGTAAATGAAATTTTATTCATTGGCCTTTTACAAGGGTGCCTGTTTTTCTAGCCATTTCTTCCTGGTGGACAGAAACCCTACTGCTTTTCACAGCCAAATGTTATGTGGGTGCCTCTTCTGGTTCTGGTGCTCTGGACTAGGGAGCTCAGCTTGGGGTTAAGATCCCACAGTTCTCAGGAGGAACCCTTCCACAGCTGATATATTACTCCAGAATTTCAGCTGCTTCCCATGAGTGCCCACGAATGCCTCTGCACTTCCTACCAGTCTTGATGTGCCCTCCTCTGCAAGTCCTTAGTTATAAAGCTTCTCTCCAGCTAGTCTTCAGTTGATTATTCAGGATTACTTTAGTTATAATTCCAGTTTGGTTCTGGGAGGAGGTGAGTGTAGCTTCCACCAAATCCACTGCTATCTTGGATCCATTCTTTTTTCTTTTTGCTGCTCTGGATTGTCTTCCAAATTACTGATTCAACCATCTGCTTCATCCTACCTACTGTTTATTCCTTTCAGTGTATTTTTTATTTCAGATATTGTATTATTCATGTCTGACTGATCTTCTTTTATGGTTTCTATGTTCTTTTTCATGCTGTGGAGCATCCTTATAACCATTAATTTGAACTCTATATCTTGTACATTGCTTGCCTCCATTAAATTTGTTTTTATGTATTAGATAGATCTGTTCTGATTCCAAGTCTTTGTGGGTTTGTCTTATGTAGTAGGTGTCCTGTGGGGTCCAGTGGTGTATTCTTCTTGATCACCTGAGCCGGGTGCTCCAGAAATGTTCTTCGTATGAGTTAGGAGGGCCCTCCTGATGTAATTGAGTCTTGTTTGCTATTGGCTCTTTCAAGTGTGTGATCTACCCATCTGGCAGAATCGACCCAGACTGGCTGACTATGAGGCTCAACCCCAACTGTACTGTGTGAGCTAATGTGCAGGTGCTGACCACACGAAGCAGAATTCACCTCAGCAGGTTCTAATTCCCATCGAGATTTCCCTTTGGATATGCCACTTGTGAAACTTACTGGATCCTTCTCTTATGTTGTCTGAATCTGGCCACTGGGTGTGTTGTTTCTGGGTCTCTTGGGAGGAACTCTGGTGCACGTCAATATAAGACGTTGCCTATGATGGGCCTTGGGCAACCTGCTTGGAGCTACAGGTGATCCACAGTTGTGGCTGCTTCTGTTGGGCCTGTGGGAAAGGCCAAGCTGCACACCAAGGCCGACTTTCAACAGTACCAAGCATTGGGGCAGAGCATCAAAAGTCCCAAGGCTCCTCAAGATCTGCCTCTGCCTATCTCCACCTGCCAGATGCCTGTTAGGATTAGTCGTTGAAAGAGCCTCTGGTGGTACTCAAGTTGCATGAGGTAGATTTACAGTGAGTCACCAGGTAGGGGTAAGTATTGGGCACCAGATTGATACAGGTTCAAACTCGGTGCCAATGAAGACTCTGAGGCCACACAGCAAATGTCTCTAGGTATCTCAAGTCTAGCTGCCACATGCTGAGTGCTTGCACACCGTTGTAGTGGGGCGGGGTGTCAAGGAGTCATCAGGGTGATGCCAACAGAGTTTATCAGTCCCAAACAGGCCAAAATTTTGCCATGTGAAAGGAGGACTCTGCTTTGGTCAGGCATGCAAGAGAGGAATGGCCCCTCTTCTGGAGCCACACATCTCAGTCTGTCTCAGATTCTGCCAGGAGGAGACAGAGCTCGGAGGGTGAGGCTGTGAGAGTCAGTAGGATGAAGCTAGGAATCAGGCAGGTGGAGCCTTTGGAGATCATAGGGTGGGTCTGCAGAGATCCCACCCAAATGTACCCCAACTGTACCGTCTGAAACTGTACAGTCTGTCCAAATGTACCCCAACTGTACTGTTCAAAACTGGGGGGAATGCTCCTCCAAATCTGCCAGGAGGACACAGAGTTCGGCAGGGTGACCAATCAGACTGCTAGAATCTGAGACAGACTAAGATGGATGGCATCTGTAGGATGGGAGAATGACTCAGCACAGTGATCCTGGTGGCTGTCCTTCCAACTCCCTCCCCAGAGCGACAAATCTCAGACTCTTCTCACATGACACTAGTTCGCTCTGCCCGCTCTATGCTGGAGCCCAGCGTAAGTGGCTGTGAATGAGATTTTGTGTGTTGGCCTTTTAAGAGGGTGCCTGTGTCTCTAGTGGACTTCGCCTCTCCCTGATGAACAGCAACCTTGCTGCTTTTCACAGCCAGATGTCATGTGGATATCTCTTCCCAGTTTTAGTGCTCTGGGTTGGGCAACCTGATTGGGGTTTATTTTTATTTTATTTTTATTTTTTAGTAAATCTTTATTGTTCAGATTATTTATTACAGTTGTTCCTCTTCTTTTCCCCCATAGCTCCCCTCCACCCGGTTCCCACCCCACCCTCCGCCCTCCCTCACCCGCCCCCACTGTCCTCATCCATAGGTGCACGATTATTGTCCAGTCTCTTCCCACATCCCCCACACCCCTTTCCCCCCCAAGAATAGTCAGTCCATTCCCTTTCTATATCCCTGATTCTATTATATTCACCAGTTCATACTGTTCATCAGATTATTTATTCACTTGATTTTTAGATTCACTTGTTGATAGATGTGTATTTGTTGTTCATAATTTGTATCTTTACCTTTTTCTTCTTCTTCCTCTTCTTAAAGGATACCTTTCAGCATTTCATATAATACTGGTTTGGTGGTGATGAACTCCTTTAGCTTTTCCTTATCTGTGAAGCTCTTTATATGACCTTCACTTCTGAATGATAGCTTTGCTGGATAAAGTAATCTTGGTTGTAGGTTCTTGGCATTCATCACTTTGAATATGTCTTGCCACTCCCTTCTGGCCTGCAAAGTTTCTGTTGAGAAATCAACTGAAAATCGTATGGGTACTCCCTTGTAGGTAACTGACTGTCTTTCTCTTGCTGCTTTTAAGATTCTCTCTTTGTCTTTTGCTCTTGGCATTTTAATTTTGATGTGTCTTGGTGTGGTCCTCTTTGGATTCCTTTTGTTTGGGGTTCTCTGTGCTTCCTGGACTTGTAAGTCTATTTCTTTCACCAGGTAGGGGAAGTTTTCTGTCATTATTTCTTCAAATAGGTTTCCAATATCTTGCTCTCTCTCTTCTTCTGGCACCCCTATAATTCAGATGTTGGTGTGCTTAAAGCTGTCCCAGAGGCTCCTTACGCTATCTTTGTATTTTTGGATTCTTTTTTCATTTTGCTTTTCCAGTTGGGTGTTTTTTGCTTCTTCGTATTTCAAATCTTTGATTTGATTCTTGCAATCCTCAAGTCTGCTATTGGAACTCTGCATAATATCCTTTATTTCAGTCAGTGTATGCTTAATATCTAGTTGGTCCTTTATCATAACCTCGAGGGTCTCACTAGATTTCTTGAGGGTCTCACTACAATTATCGGCGGTTTCTAGAAAGTTCTTGAAAAACCTTAAAAGTGTGGTTTTGAACTCTATATCCAGTAGTTTGCTTTCCTCTATTTCTGTCATTTGTGTCCTGTTTCTTTGTCTCCGCATTTTTTATGCTTCCCTGTGTTGATAGAGTGGCTTTGTGTGCTAGGTGTCCTATAGGGCCCAGTGGCTCAGCCTCCCCAATTACCTGAGGTGGACACTCTTGGTGCACCCCTTTGTGCACAGTCTTATTGTAGTTAAGCCTTGATTGCTGTAGGTATCACTGGGAGGAATTGACCTCCAGGCCAATTGTCTGTGAGAATCAGCTGTGTCTACGATGGGAGAACATCTGTGCTGAAGACACCCTTATGAGGCAAGACTTGCTTCAGTGGGGCTTTGGTGCTCACTGAGTCTGCCCCCTGAGTGTGTCCCTTATGGATCTGAGGAGTTGTAATTAGATGGTCCCACTCTGACCACTGGGTACATGGGCTCTTGGATCTAAGGAGGTGCTAATTTAGCCTCTGCCTGAGGCTACCCAGCAGGAGCTATGGAGAGATCTGCAGATTCCCCTTCCTTGTTTGGGGTTTGGAGGTGCCCAAATGAGGCCCAGCTATGAAGAAATGCAAGCTGCTGTGGGGCCTTGGGCCTTCTCTTGGAAGTTCTGGCTCTGCCTGGCCCAGCTGCAGTTTGTTAGGTAATTTTCAGATTGCAAAGGGCCAGGGCATTCATATGCAAAAGCCTCTGCCGCAGCTTGGGTGGGGCGGGGTCTCAGGGGATCAACAGGTCGGAGCAAGCAGCTATGGCTGATCCTCAGTCCTGCCCTAAGGGGCCCCGAGTCTCAGTGTCCCAGTAATTGCTGCAAGCACCTTTGAGAGAAAGCCACCCTCGAGTTCCAAGTTCTGCCCGCTGCCAGACAGTCCAGTTTCTCCCCGTATGAGTCTAGGTCCCCAGAGACTCACCCGGAACTAGAGTTCAGAGCAGTTGGGGGCTTGTGGCTCCCTCCCGATTCAAGGGCGGGGGGAAAAAAGGAGACATATGTAATACTTTTTGTAATACTTTAAGCAATAAAACAATAATAATAATAAAAAAAAGACAGCCACATCCTCAGTTGCCAGCCCTTGCCGCATGGACCTCTGTACCTCTGCACTCCACCTCCGCAGCTCGAGTCTCAGTGTGCTTTTCTCTTTCCTTCTAGTTGTAGAATTTCCACTCAGCCAGCCTTCCTGTGGTTCTGGATGATGTTCATTTTGTCTTTTAGTTGTATTTTTGAATTTGTTGTGGGAGGCAGCCCTGACTTGGGGTTTAGACCCCACGTTTTCAGGAGGAATCTCCCCACAGCTAAGCTATCCCTCTGGAACATCAGCTGCTGCCTGTGGGAGCAGGACCAGCCCTTTTCACATCTCTACTCTTCCAATAAGTCTTGGTATGGCTTCTTTGGTATATCTTAAGTTATAAGACTTTTGTTCAGCTAGTCTTCAGTTTTTTATTCAGTATGATTTTTCTATAATTTAGTTGTAATTGCAGCTTGGTCCTGGGAGGAAATGAGAGTAACATTCACCTCCTCCATTGCCATCTTATGTCTCCCTTTCCCTTTCATTTCATTAACATTGTATGAATCAACATTTCATTACTCCTCACAAACATGTTAAACTGAAGACAAAGGTTATACACATAAAAAACAGATGCTTATTCTGACAAGCCATCCAAAATTGTATGCTGTTTTCAAAAAACTATAATTAAGAACTGACAATGACAATGTTGTAATAACTATGTATGGTGCCAGGTGAGTACTGGAAATACTATGTATGGTGCCAGGTGAGTACTGGTTCATAGGTCGACGCTCAACCACTGAGCCATGCCGGCCAGGCACCCTGATAGCTTCTTTAGCTGGAAAGGTCATCTGTAGAAGACTTGCAATAAAGTGGAAAGGAGACAACAGAGATGAAGACTACAGTGGTGTCAGTGGAGAGAAAAAGATGAATATGAAAGGTCTTAATTAGGAAAATTCAGAAGCAGGCATTTCTAAATGGAATCAACAGATAATAGCAAACATAGTTGGAAAATTCAAGTTTGAGTGGCTTAAGTTAGTTCTCCAGGGATCTGAGAAAAGCAGAGAGGATAGAAGGGGCAAAAGTTGCTCCACAGTTTTCAGCTTGAAGTCCTGAGGAGACTGTGTTGCCATTGACAGTATTGGATAAGTCACAAAAAATTACCAGTTTAAATGATGGAAGAGAATGAGTTCATTGTTGTCATGTTAAGGTTTAGCATTAAATAGCACATCCAAGTAGAGAAATGTCAATGCTCTTCAAAGAAATATATGGTTTTTCTGTCTTCAATGGAGTTAGCTAACAGGCTATCGTTTTCAATAAAATATAATTTTGCAATGTGGAAAATATTGGTGAATTTGTCACCAGACAGGGTCCAGGCCTGGAGTGCGTCTGCCTAGAGCACTCTGTAGTGTGTGGATTCTTCACTTTGTGCAGGAAAAATTTCACAACACATGTCCAGGTGCTCTGGAGAGTATGTTTATTAAATCCGGGGACAGTGAAACAAAGGAAGGTCTTAGGATAGAGGAAGCAACAAGAGAAAGCCTAGGCAGTGCTCTGCTTTGGCTAGAAATGTTATAGGAAAGCAGTGAGCCACGGTGGGCTGCTTTTAGCTCACTGAAAAGTCAGAGAAAAGGGGGCCTTGGAACAGGTTCAGGGGGTTAACCCCGGACAAGCTGCACTGCCTGCTGCTACCCTGGTTGCAAATCTTGTGGGAGCCCTTGGAGTTTAGGAGAGAAAAATAAAGATGTGCCTGGAGAGGGAAGAAAAGTGGGGCACGTGTGGTTCCAGAGAGAGCCCACGCTGGCGTCCTTTGTCTTTCGTGCTTTTATCTCTCTTCTGCTGATGGGAATTCTAAGGGAGGTCTCAGGGAGGGTCTTAACAGAATTTGATTAGTTTCCCAGGTGTATCCTTCAATATGTTGATTCATCAAAATGAGCATGTAGGGGAGTTTGGGATCATTCTCTGGTCAGCTTCACTGCTTTATTTTTATCATGAGTCTGTCAGGCTCTAGTTGGATTTTTTATTTATTCTCCTGAGTTCATCCATCCTTGGACATGGTTGGCAGAAGTGGTAGTAATTGGGTCTCTGTTACCTCTCTGCCTGGCCAGGGTAATTTAGCTATTTATTGTTTGGTTAGGGACAAGAGGTATAAACCATTTGCTCTCATGTCCTGGGTTGGGGAAGATAGGGTCTTGCGATTCACTAGCTGGCTGTAAATTGGTCAAATTATTTGACCTTGTTTAATTACCCTGTCTCAGTTTCCCCATTCTACTTGCCAAGAAATGTTCTTAGCTTCTTACTATCCTGCCTCAAAGTTATTGAGGCTTGTAGGCCTGAAATGAGAGACTGAGAGAATCATTAGAATAAGAGAAGTTAAATATACCAGAAAAGAAAGGAATACATGGGGAAAGGCAAAATTTTGGGACATAAGTTAGTATTTGTCAAGACTGAACAAAAAAATAATCTATAAAGAAACTTTTCTGTACAGAACCCCCATTTACATACTAATGTTTAATTTCTGAGTTGAGACTATATGTATGTCACCTCAATAGATTGCCAAGTGTTAACACCAGCCTTGACCTAAAAAGACAAGGCAGCCTTTTCTATAACTGTATTTCCTGGGATTTGTTCATAGAAAATGAAGGGAAAACTCTATGTTTTCATTACCTTTCAACCAAACCTTTAAAAAAAAAGCATTGCAAATAGCCAAATTTAGTGTATTTACATTAGAATGCTAATAGATGAAACAGGTCACATTGATCTTTGGGGCACTCTGTAATGAAAGTATTTTTAAAAGTTCAAAGGTAGGAAAAAACCTCACACATGTAAGGAGGACTTGTACCCTGACCTTTGTGCACAGCGCTTACAGACGTGCAATGAATCACTGGTAATTCAAAGGAGGAGGTAAACACATTTTTCCTGCTGTGGCAAAAAGAACACCTCTTGAAATTTCTTATCTAACTCAAATTGCCGGCCTTTGAAATGAAACAAATTGTCTGGCATGTTCCCCAAGAAGACTTTTCAGTCTGGGGACCTTTCTTACCCATAATTATGTTATCATCCCCTCATATTATATCACAAAAGCATCTAGAAAATGCCTGGTATATTTTAGACACTCAAATAAACATTTATTTCTAATGTAAAATTTGCTATCTAATATATCTTTTTACAATCATATTTCTCTGTGTCAAATTGCCAGACTTCTTTTATTTGAGATAAGGGCAAAAATATTATAATTAAAAAATAAAATTAGAGCAAGCAGTTTTTGTCTATAACCAAAGCTGCACAAAAGTGTTTGAATGGTTTTGGTTTAATTTATTTTATTGCTGATTTTAAATTATTTTTGTTTCATCGTAAATATGACAGTAAAGTAACATAAACATCCAACATGTAGAAGAAATGAGCCTGTGACGTGAAGTCAGGGATCTTTCACTATCAGCACAACACTACCATCTTTTTATTTATAGCCTAACATTTTTTCAACAAGGCATAAAGCCTTTCATTTCACACATAGTGCTGGGAGAAATAATAGGGTTGTTGGAGGAGAATTACTGAATGTGGGCTGAATGTAGAAGTAGCTAGTTGCAAGCTGAAATACTGATGTTTTCCTATTATTTGGCTCAGGGGTGTTTGGTGGGTACCCCTGTCTGGGATGGGGACTGGCATAGTGTCCAGAAGGGGAGACTTGGTCTTAGACCGCCGTGGGCAAACTATGGCCCGCGGGCCGGATCCGGCCCGTTTGAAATGAATAAAACTAAAAAAAAAAATAGACCGTACCCTTTTATGTAATGATGTTTACTTTGAATTTATATTAGTTCACACAAACACTCCATCCATGCTTTTGTTCCGGCCCTCCGGTCCAGTTTAAGAACCCGTTGTGGCCCTCGAGTCAAAAAGTTTGCCCACCCCTGTCTTAGACCTTTTCCTTATGGTGTGGTTCATGATGGAGCTCTATCATTATCTTCCTGGGTCTAGTGACAGATAGCATGTAATGCTATTGGAAAACATCTAATCAACAAAAACAGGGCACCAGGCTTTCACATGAAGTATGCATATGGGAACTAAGAGACCAAAAAATCTCTCAGGTTTCCAAATTCCACAACTTTTCACTCCAAATCATTCAGCTTTGGTGTGGCACAAGTAGGTTGAGGGTGGGTATTGCAGCATTTGTTTAGAGCTTGAATCCTTTCCATGGTAGCTTCCAGGCTTTTCTTTTCTTTTTAAATGTATTTATTGATTAAGTTATTACATATGTGTCCTTATCCCCACATTACCCCCCCACCCCCCATCAGTCTCTGTGACATGTTTCTCTCAGTCTCTTTTTCCTTGGGGGGCTATCTCTTCTGCTTTAATTCTTTCTCTTATTGCTCCCCATTGACAGAAGAAGCACTCTCTACCCTCTGATTACCAACCATCAAATTGGTAAGTAGGGTTGTTGTCTCTATTTAGATCATCACTTTCTGATGAAGCTAATCACCCTATCATTTAAGGACACCCCCCCCTCCAAAGACTAGGTAGTCTCTTACCAATTAAAAAGGATATTTGGAATGAATAGCACCACTCCAAAAGTGGTATTTTCTATCTTCTTGTACCTAACCCTTGCAGACAAAATAGCCCCATAAATACCAGAGATGATAGATAATTATCATTACCACCTTCCCACTGGCAGGATTTTCCCAGAGAAAGAGGCATGCCATCATATGTCAAGGAGTTCAAGAGGCTGGGCTCCTTAGACTTGCTGGATTTACTTAATTTTTGACCATATTATTTTATTGACTTAGGGTTTAAAATTTTTTCCAAGACAGGTAGGTGCATGATAGGTTTATAGTTGGTCATATATGTATTCTTTCTGTCTTTAGTCAGCCCCTAGCGCAAACAGATTCCCAATTTCTGTCATGTCTTGCCATTTTAGATTGAGTCCTAATGTTGCTTAATTTTTGCCCTTTTTATCATCCTCCTTTTCAGGTTGCCCCCTCTATTCCTGTTTCCATCTAAAGTTCCCTTCTTTATAGCATCATAATTCTCATCTAGAGTAACTAAAGGATCGTTATTAATCCTGAGCAGGAAGTCTCATGATGACAATAAAGAACATGACATCCCACTAACACAATGAGGAGAAAGGTGTTGCCAGAGGCATCATACCTCTGTTTCTTATGAGAACCCTCTTTATGAGGAAAATCATAACTTCATAGCTTTGGAACATGTACTAATTTTATTTTCTAGTTCCAAAGGATAATATTCTCAGATTTGCTTGAGAAATATATTACAACTAGAGGCCCGGTGCATGAAATTTGTGCACGGGGGTGTGTGTGTCTCTCAGCTCAGCCTGCACCCTCTCCAATCTGGAACCCCTCAAGGAATGTCTGACTCCCAGTGGGATTGGGCCAAAATGGGAAGTTGGACATCCCTCTCACAATCCAGGACTGCTGGCTCCCAATCACTCGCCTGTCTGACTGCCTGATTGCCCCTAACCGCTTCTGCCTGCCAGCCTGATCACCCCCTAACCACTCCCCTGCCAGCCTGATTGACTTCTAACTGCTCCCCTGCTGGCCTGGTCACCCCCAACTGCCCTCCCCTGCTGGCCCGGTCACCCCTAACTTCCCTCCCTTGCCAGCCTGGTCACCCCCAACTGCCCTCCCCTGCTGGCCTGGTTCCCCCCCCCCAACTTCCCTCCCCTGCAGGCCTGGTCACCCCCAACTGCCTTCCCCTGCTGGCCCGATTGCTCCTACCTGCCCTCCCCTGCTGGCCTGGTCACCCCTAACTGC
>NW_005871115.1:5788626-5790052 GCF_000147115.1 Myotis lucifugus
TCCACATGGGGGCGGCCATCTTGTGTGTTGGAGTGATGGTCAATTTGCATATTACCTCTTTATTATATAGGATGGATCATAAAGAAAAAGAACTATAATAATGCATATAATGGCTATTTGTTATGAGGAAATAATCAAATAATCTGGTTTTAGGGCTCGTGTGAAATTTATGATTTTTATCTGAATAGCCTCCTAAAAATAAAACCAACACTGCCATGGTATAGAAGTCCTCTTGCCAAGCTCCCTAACTCACTGTTGGCCATTTAGTCCTAACCTGATACATCTTCCTTCCATGAAAAAGAAATGAATCCTAAGTCAACCTCAATGGGATGGGAACTAAAATTTTATATTAGCCTCAACACATTGACCCAGAGATACAAATCATTTAACAATCCTTGAATTCCTAGGATTGAAACTGAATCAGGGGAGATGAAGGGGGAGGATTGCATGGGAGTATTTCTTGTCTTTCTCAAACCTCTCTTCTCTCTAAGCAAGAGACAGTCTCACCAAGGAAAAACATCCTGGGCAGACAGGTCCTCACGGGGTTCTTCCTCCCCTCTGATATTCTCTATCCACCTCCCAAACATCCCATTCCTTACAGAGGAACAAGAACTGAGAAAAGCAAACTATCCACATTTAAGGGTTTTCGCTTTGCTATTGTTATGGACTAAGTAATGTCCCCTGAAAATTTATAGGTTGAATCCTTAACCTCCAATACCTTAGAATGTGTTTGTATTTAGTGATAAGACCTTTAAACGGGTAATTAAGTTAAAATGAGGAGGTTAGGGTGTGCTCTAATCCAATCTGCCTGGTGTATTTATGAGAGGAGATTGGGACATACAGAGAGACACCAGGGATGTGTGCGTGCATGCGGGCACAGAGGGACAGCCCTGTGACGAGGCACCAAGACAGCAGCCAGAAAGAGAGACCTCAGGAAACCAAATGTGTCAATACCTTGGTTTGGGACTTTCAGCCTCTAACTGTGAGAAATAAATTCTACTGTTTAAGCTACCCCGTTGGTGGTGTTATTCATTGTGACAGCTCTAGCACATACAGCCATCCAACCACATTTAATGGGAGGCAATTTCTGTCATTGTTATCCAGCCATTTACCACTGTGCTATGTTCTCCTTTTGCTCCTTCCAATCCCAAACTCAAAATTTTCTGTTTGTTTTCCCCAAATCTACCCACCCATAGCATTTTATTTTCATATGCTCTCCTCCATACCCTCTCCTATATCTTATCTCTTCATCTTTTTCTCAGGGAACCAGAAATTTTAAGCAAAACTGTAAATCTATTAATGCCATGCCTTTCCCTGAGATCCAACTGTTGACTTTATATGCACTAGACTGAAACACATGTACTTATTATCTTGATTCTGAGAAATCACACTGGTGAAGGTTCAATTACAGTTGAGCAGAAAAAGC
>NW_005871115.1:5790302-5793646 GCF_000147115.1 Myotis lucifugus
CAGCAAATGATAGGCTGTCTTTGATAGTGAGCCAGTAGGGCAGGGTCCTTGATAGTTCTGTGCTTTGTAAACTAACACATGCTGATATTCAATAAATGTCAGATATTGTCAATTATCAATTATTCTGTGTACTAGAGGCACAGTGCATGAATTCATGCATGGGAGGAGTTTACCCGGCCTGCCCCGATTGGGCTGGGCGGGCCGGGGATGGGGGAACACGGGAGGTTGGCCGGCTGGCCTGCCCCTGATTGGGGTGTAGGGGGGTGACCGGGGGCAAGGCCAGCCGGGGGAAGGGGCCACAGACGGTTGGCTGGCCGGCTCCACCCCCTGGTTGAACTCCCAGTAGAACTCCCGGTCGAGGGGACAATTTGTTTATTAGCCTTTTACTATATAGGATAATGAGAAGCATGCCTTGGCATACATTGCCCCAAACTTAATTAGGAAGCTGTGTGTTTCTGACTTATTCTATAATAGATATTTTTTACTTGAACTGCCAGACTATATACATTTGTATTAATGACATATCTTTAAACGACTCCAATTTGTGACAACAATAGGAATCACTGAAATCGCTGACTATCAATAACAACAAATTTTTTAAGTAGGCCAGTCCATTGTTCACAAATGTTATGGTAACATCCTCATATGATGGCTGACTAATGTATCTTGTCCATTCAAGCCTCTTGATCTTTATCCATGATCCTGGAATTTTCTCCCTTCCCACACCAGATCTTTCTTCATGGAAAACTCAACTCACCTCACAGGGAAACTTCCTCTAAAAGTATCTTCTCCCACACAAAAAACAATGTCTGATATATCTTTATAATTCTAGTAGTTGGAGTAATGTATTTTGAATGTGTTCAAAATAGATGGATTCTGAAGGTGTCTAGAACATAGGAAATGCCCAGTAAATAGTTCTTGAGTGAATAAATAATACCAGAATAATAAATCTGTAAATTTCCCATTGTCTGCTTTTTTATGCTGTTCTGTGGTGGATGTGCAAATTAGCAAATCAATGGGAAATAGAGTGGAGAAGGAAACCCTGGGCAATATGGGTGGCCTAGATCTCAAGATGACAATGAGCCCCCATATAATGGGGAGCCCCCTCTTCCCCAAATCAGGTAGGATCAGTTCAATCTTTCAAAAATTCTGAACTACTTACATCTGATAAAAGAGAAGTCTATTCCACATGTGTTAAATTACATTTCCAAACCACATTAAACCTAAAGGCTATAGTTTTTACATCTGCAGCAATTACACTAAAAATTAATACAAAAGAAGAATATATTTCTTTAAGATTTTAGCTAATTTCCCCTAATGAATCCAACTCCTATTTTAATATATAATGGCTGTATGTTCCCGTTTCCTGGTGAGAACAACATTCAAGCTTAATAGCCTTTTTTAAAAAAAACAACAACCAAAAACATATTTTTATTGATTCAGAAAGGAAGACAGAAGGAGAGAGATATAGAAACATCATTGAGAGAGAATCATTGATTGGCTGCCTCCTACACACCCCCTATTGGGTATGGAGTCCATAACCCGTGCATGTGCCCTGACTGAGAATCAAACCCTGACCTCCTGGTTCATAGGTCGATGCTCAACCACTGAGCCACACTGGCTGGTCTAGGCTTAATAGTGTTGATGGTAAGAGGGAGTATAGTGTACTTAAGAAGAGGAGAAACGTTAAAGAGAGACTATACCTTCTGTTTGCATTCAGCAAGGCTGTGTTCCATTCAAAAACTGAGAAAAAAATTTTAATCTCCAGCTTCCAAAGCAAAACAAATTATTACATATAGAAATTCAAAAGTAGTTTTTGCATAATACCACCTGGGTCTGAACCGGACGACATGTGCCTCACTTTCTGCATGCAGCACAAGATTTACTCTTTCTTGGGTTGTAGTTGCCATGTCATTCTCTGCCTAAAGGTAAGCCAATAACCAGGCACAATGGAATATTCTAGGAGGGAAGTGGCACTCCTAAGAGGTTTGACCTGATAGTGATGGCACATTATACTCTGGTTTATAAGTTATAATTCATCTATCTGTAGTCAAGTCAGTTTAAAATTGATTCCTTTGCCAGGTGCTATAGTAAAAAAATTTTTTTTTCGTATAGCAACTCTTCAAGAATCTCAAATAACTTCATAAAAATAGGTGCTATGACCAGCTTGTTTTCAATAGGTTGGATGCAGTGGAAAGCTCAGTACAATATCTTTAAAGGTTACTGTCCTCTTCTCCAACACGTTGGCTGACCCTTCCCCTTTTACTGATGCTGATGACATCATTCAATTATGCCAGGTTGCACCATGCCCTCTATCACTTCTTATCAGAATTTTATAAATGAGTCTCATTCTCCAAAGCTATATAGTTTATTGAGTTTGATTGCATTAGTGGCATGACTCAGCAAAAACTAATTTCAGTTTGCTCTTTCATAGAAAGTTTTTTCTTTCTTCTTAAAAATGTTTTAATATTTGATCTGATTTCACATATTTTCTTTCTAACATGTATACTTCATTAATATGGAAGAGACAATGAGAGTTTACCAAGGTCTATCAGATCATATTGAATTTTAATTTCTAAGTATAAAGCATCAACATTGCAAACAGTCTCCCTTGATGGGCTTTATTAATCCGTGCCACTTGATCCTTCTATTTTTCAAAGATAGATATTTCAATTTTATTTCAAAGAGCATTTCTGTTTTTATCATTAATATTGCCAATTTTCATGGATCCAACTTTTAAAATATAGATCATAAGAAGAAACAAACTCTGAGGAACACTATTTAAAACCCAAACCTCAGCATAAAAACAAAGCTGTTATATTATGTTCGTCTTTTGTTCCAACAGGATAAGACTGAATACTGTGCAGGAAAATACTGACTCCATGGAATGCAATACAATTTCATCTGAATTGGTTGATTTAATTAAGTTCAATCATGTTTATTGAGGGCTATTGTCTGACAGGCACTGTGCTAGGCTCTGAAGGCACACAGATAGCAGTAAGAGGCAGTACCAGCCTTCGGGAAGTGTGTAATTTGCTCAGGACACTGAAATGTACACACATGACCATTATACAGGGAGATAGGGCCTGAGTACTAAACGTATACAGATGGGAGAAAGAGCAGGCAAATCTGGTTTGGGGGATCAGAGAAGATTTCCTTTACCAGGAAAGACAACATTTTCTAGCCCATGAAGGATCTTGTATTAAATTTATGTCTCTCCTATGAAACTGAGTTGCCCAAGCTACATTCACCTGTGGACCAAATTGGGGTCACATTCACCTAATTTGTTTCCTTTTACTTGGTTGTGCCTCTGAGCACAAGCAGCCCAATCTACTTCTGCTGCA
>NW_005871115.1:5794589-5820851 GCF_000147115.1 Myotis lucifugus
AGACATATGCGCCTGATTGGGCAGTTCCCTGGCCACAGGGGATGTCACAGTGGCTGGTTGTTACAGTCATTACGGTGTTATGGTCGCTGGCTTTCTATATATAATCCTATCTAATAATAGACAAACATGGTAATTAACCGTACCTCCGACACGCTACCCATTGGCTAATCAGGGCGATATGCAAATTAACTGCCAACCAAGATGGCGGCCAGCAGCCAGGCAGCTGAAGCGAACAGGAGGCTTGCTTGCTCCAGTGATGGAGGAAGCCAAGGTTCCCCGCCTGCCGCTGCCGGCCTCTGAGCTGCACTCTAAGAAACAATGTTGCAATTATAGAAGCTAAACAAACCCCAGAAACCTGCTTTCAGCCAGCCGGCCTCGGAGCTGGAGCTGCAACAGTGTTTCAATTATAGAAGCCAAACAAACCCAGATACCTTCTTTCAGCAGCCGAGGTCTCAGAGCTGGAGCCGAGCCTCAGAGCTAAAGCCAGCTCTCAGTTCCAGTGACAGCCATAGAAGGTAAATAAATCCCAGAATAAAAAAAAAAGAAAAAAAGGAGAGGTTGGGAGCTTCAGTCACCCGCCAGCCTGAAAACGGCCCTCAGCCCTTCACCCAGACTGGCCAGGCACCCCAGTGGGGACCCCCAACCTGAAGGGGGTGCGACCAGCTGAAAACAGCCATCATCCCCTCACCCAGGCTGGCCAGGCACCCAAGCGGGACCCCCACCCTGATCTGGGACACCCTTCAGGGCAAACCAACAGGCCCCCACCCGTGCACCAGGCCTCTATCCTATATAGTAAAAGATGCAAACTGACCCTAACAGCAGAAGGACTGGAAATGACTGGTCACTATGACACACACTGACCACCAGGGGGCAGACGCTCAATGCAGGAGCTGCCCCCTGGTGGTCAGTGAGCTCCCACATGGAGGAGCTCTGCTCAGCCACAAGCCAGGCTGATGGCTGCCAGTACAGCGGTGGTGGTGGGAGCCTCTCCTGCCTCTTCAGCAGCGCTAAGGATGTCCGACTGCAGTTTAGGCCTGCTCCCCGCTGGCAAGTGGACATCCCCCGAGGGCTGCTGGGCTGCCAGAGGGATGTCTGATTGCCATCTTAGGCCCAATCCCCCGGGGAGCAGGCCTAAGCCAGCAAGTGGTCATCCCCTGAGGGGTCCCAGACTGAGAGAGGGCACAGGCCGGGCTGAGGGACCTCCCCCACCCGAGTGCACAAATTTTTGTGCACCGGGCCTCTAGTATATATACAATAAAGAAGTAATATATAATATTATATATTAATATATATTAATATCTAATCTAATAAAAGACAAACATGCAAATTGACTGTACCTTCACTATGCCTTAAGCCATGCCCACCAGCCAATCAGAGTGATTATATGCAAATTAACCCAACCAAGATGGCACCCAGCAGCCACGGAGCTGAAGTGAGCAGGAGGCTTGGTTGTTCCAGCGATGGAGGAAGCCAAGCTTCCCGGCCGGCTCTGAGATCCACTGAAGGCAACAAAGTTTCAATTATAGAAGGTAAATAAATCCCAGAATAAAAAAAGAAAAGAAAAAAAGGAGAGGCTGGGAGCTTCCATCGCCGGGGGGCTTCGCCAGCCTGAAAACGGCCCTCAGCCCCTCACCCAGACTGGCCAGGCACCCCAGTGGGGACCCCCCACCCTAAAGGGGGTGGGGCCAGCCTGAAAACAGCCATTAGCCCCTCACCCAGGCTGGCCAAACCTCCATGGGGTGAGGGTCCCCACTGGGGGGGCTTGACCATCCTGCAAACAGCCATCAGCCCCTCATCCAGGCTGGCCAGGCACCCCAGTGGGGACCCCCACCCTGAAGGGCATGTGACCAGCCTGCAAACAGCCATCAGCCCCTCATCCAGGCTGGCCAGGCATCCCAGCGGGACCCCACCCTGATCCGGGACACCCTTCAGGGCAAACCAGCTGGCTCCCAACTGTGCATCAGGCCTCTATCCTATATAATAAAAGGGTAATATGCAAACTGACCCTAACAGCAGAAAGACTGGGAATGACTGGTCACTATGACACACACTGACCACTAGGGGGCAGACAATCAATGCAGGAGCTGCCCTCTGGTTGTCAGTGCGCTCCCACAGTGGGAGCTCTGCTCAGCCATAAGCCAGGCTGATGGCTGCCAGTACAGCGTGGTGGTAGGAGCCTCTCCCGCCTCCTCAGCAGCTCTAAGGATGTCTGACTGCAGCTTAGGCCTGCTCCTCGCTGGCAAGTGGACATCCCCCCAGGGCTCCCGGGCTACCAGAGTGATGTCTGACTGCCAGCTTAGGCCCAATTCCCCAAGGAACGGGCCTAAACCAGCAGGGGAGGCCAGTTGGGGGGACCAGGCCTGCAGGGGAGGGCAGTTAGGGGAGACCAAGCCAGCAGGGGAAGGCAGTTGGGGGCAACTGAGATGGCAGGGTAGAGCAGTTGGGATGGACCAGGCCTGCAGGGGAGGGCAGTTGGGGGTGATCGGGCCTGCAGGGGAGCAGTTAGGCATCGATCAGGCTGGCAGGGGAGTGGTTAGGGGGTGATCAGGCTGGCAGGCAGAAGTGGTTAGGGGCAATCAGGCAGGCAGGTGAGCATTTGGGAGCCAGCAGTCTCAGATTGTGAGAGGGATATCCGATCCTAAAGAGGGATGTCAGACATCCCCTGAGTGGTCCCATGTTTGAGAGGGTGCAGGCTGGGCTGAGGGCGTTCCTCCCCCCCCCCCCCAGTGCATGAATTTCGTGCACTGGGCCTCTAGTCTACACTAATATAAGGAGAAAACATGGTAATTAGCGTACGACCGCTACCCTTCCCATTGGATAATCAGCATATCCTTATGCAAATTAACTGTCAGCCAAGATGGCGGCCGGAAGCCATGCACTGAAGTGAACAGGGAGGCTTGCTTGCTCCAGTGATGGCAGACTCCAACATTCCCCGCCTGACTTGCCGGCCTCTCAGCTGCAACTCTAAGCAACTATGTTGCAAATATAGAAGCTAAACAAAACCCTAGAAACCAGCTTTCAGTCAGCCGGGCTTCAGCCAGCCGGACCGCAACATTGTATCAAATACAAAGGTAAAGGCCAGAAACCTGCTTTCAGCAGCAAAGCCTCAGAGCTAAAGCTGGCCCAGAATAAAAAAAAAAAAAAGAAAAAAAGGAGCAGTTGGGAGCTTCAGTCACCCGCCAGCCTGAAAACGGCCCTCAGCCCCTCAGCCAGACTGGACAGGCACCCCAGTGGGGACCCCCACCCTGATCCAGGACACCCTTCAGGGCAAACCAGCAGGCCCCCACCAGTGCACCAGGCCTCTATTCTATATAGTAAAAGGGTAATATGCCTCCCAGCACTGGGATCAGCAGAGCCGCGAGGCCTCCCGGCACCGGGATCAGCGTGACAGGGGGCAGCGCCCAAACACCCTGATTGCCCTGCGGCTCTGTGTGTGACAGGGGGCGGGGCCACAACCACCCTATCCGCCCTGCTCTGTTCATGACAGGGGAAGGCGCCCCAACCCCCTGATCCGCCCTGCTCTGTGTGTGTCAGGGGGGAGCTCCCCAACCCCTTGATCGCCCTGCGGCTCTGTGTGTGACAGGGTACAGCGCCCCAACCCCCTGATCCGCCCTGCTCTGTGTGTGACAGGGGGGAGCTCCCCAACCCCCTGATCGCCCTGCGGCTCTGTGTGTGACAGGGGGTGGTGCCCCAACTTCCCTATTGGCCCTACTCTGTGAGTGACAGGGGGGAGCTCCCCAACCCCCTGATCGACCCTGCTCTGTGTGTGACTGGGTACGGAGCCCCAACCCCCCTGATGGGCCCTGCTCTGTGAGTGACAGGGGGCAGCGCCCCAACCCCCTGATTGGCCCTGCTCTGTGCATGTCAGGGGGCGGCGCCCCAACTCCCCAATCGGCCCTGCTCTGAGCCTGACCAGGGGCTGCACCTAGGGATTGGGCGTGCCCTCTGCCACCCGGGAGCAGGCCTAAGCCAGCAGGTCGTTATCTCCCGAGGGGTCCCAGACTGCGAGAGGGCACAGGCCGGGCTGGGGGACCCTCCCCCCCCCCACCGAAAACACAAAAATTTGTGGAACAGGACCCGATACTTCTTGAATTGGTGGAGAAATTAGGAATATTTATTATATCACAACTAGTATATTGATATTGATATTGATATTGATATACTTATGAGATAATCTACTAATAATATTCATATTTTCCCAGTCTTACATCTAATTTGTGTGTGTGTGTGTATGTGTGAGAGAGAGAGAGAGAGAGAGAGAGAGAGGTGTGTATTTATTTCTATGCAATTTTATCATGTTTATGTTCATATAGCTACCACAGTCAAGGTATAGAACTGCTCCATCCCCACAAGGGTTCCTCATATTGCCCTTTTATAACCAAAACCACCTCCCTAACCTCCATCTTTAATCCCTAACAAATACCAAAATGTTCTTTATTTCTATAATTTTGTCATATCAAGAAGGCTATATATATGGACACATACAGGTAAGTAATTTTGAAATTTGTCCAAGTTGTTATGTCTATCAATAATTTTTATTATATTATTGCTGAGTAGTAATCCATAGTATAGGTGTACCTCTATCTACTTAACAGTCAGCTGTTGAAAGACATCTGGGGTGTTTCCAGTTTTTGTGAATTATTAATAAAGTTGCTGTTTCAAGTTTTTTTATATTACTAATAAAGCTGCTGTGAACATTCTTACACAGGTTTTTTGTATGAATATAGGTTTTCATTTCCCTGAGATAGATGCCCAATAGTGCAATTTATGGGTTGTATGGCAATTGCATGCTCAGATTTATAAGAAATTGCCAAACTGTTTTCCAAAGTAACTGTACCATTTTATATTCCCACTAGCAATATATCAGTTTTCTACCTTTTTTTTTTTACATCACATTAGTCTGTGTAAGTGACAAAATTAGTAAATAAATACATGACCCATGTAATACAAAACAGCTCGTAAAATGTCAATCCAAAAAAGTCCAAAGGGTAAAAAGGCAGGTGCTATATAAAAAAAAGCTCTCTCGAGCAACGGCCTCTCTCTGCCTTGCTTCAGCTCCTAACAGGTAAGCTCTATGTTCCTGGAAAGTCCCAATATGCCCTAAAGCTTTGTTTGGTGTAAATTAAAATAAACAAATCTTTTTTTTTTCAAAACAGGATCATGGCCTATAAAATGCTTCAGGTGGTCCTGTGTTCAACTTTGCTTATAGGTAAGAACCTATTTTTTTTTCTACTTATATCTTTTACAATTACTAGGTTGATAGATAACCCCTTTTGACTTTTTAAAGACATGAATAAACAGGCTTTATCAATAGACAATTCTAAAGCATTGAGGAAAACAAGCTATGTGCCATGCTGTGTTTTTGAACACGTTAGTGTTTACTGTGTGTGTGTGTGTGTGTGTGTGACCATTTTATTCCTAATTATTGTTAACATAGTAATATGCTATTGTTGCTAAGAAATTTATTGAATTGCTGCCACCAAAGAAGTGCTCTGGTGTCCTTGAGCAAAGAAGAATTTAAATGCCTTTTAGAAACTGTAATACTTACATCGTACTATTATGTGGTGACCTGAAGGTACTTTGAGAGTATGAATTTATTAACCTTTAGGGCAAGCAGTAGCTCAGAGAAGCGGTGTTTTAAAGACAGATCAAGGAAGGCACTGGAGGCCAGATAATTTGCTGCCATATTGGCCTGGTAATTCAGGGGCTTATATCTGAATTGAACTGAGAGATCATTTGTTTTTCTTGTAACCCAAACTGAAGATACTCACAAAGGTATAAATTATTCTCAGTTAAATCTCTGAAATTTATAAATACTCTGATGTAGATGCTTAAATCAGAATAAATTTCTACTTTTATAATATGCCTCTGAGAACCATGCAAAAATTATGTACTTTGCTTGAGGTACACACACACACACACACACACACACACACATCTATATCTAAATCACTTTTTATATTTCATTTGTTTTTTGCATTATATTTTAATGTTATTTTTCAATTGAAGTTTACACTCAATGTTGTTTTGTTTTAGTTTCATGTGTACAGCATAATGGTTAGGCAATCACATACTTTACAAGTAATCTCATGATACTTCAAGTACCTACCTGGTACCACACATAGGTATTACAATATTACTGTCTATGTTTCCTCTGCTGTACTTACATCTCCATGACTATTTTATAACTAACAATTTGTACCTCTTTTCTTTTAAAGCAAAGTAGGATTTATTGAAGATATACTCCAAACGAGGAGCAGGCCAGTCCAGAGAGAGTGGCCTCGAACTCCTGGGTTATACGGTTTAAAAGAGGGATTTTTCTGGGTGGAGACTTTCATTTGCATTCAGGGATGATTGACAGAAAAGGGTTACATAACTATATTTCTTCTGCATATGTCCTTACACACCATAATGCATGCAGAAAAAACCCCCAATTTATACTTCTCAATGCCTTCACTTTTTCACGCAGTCCCCCAACCCCTCCCCCCTGTGACAACCATCAGTCTGTTCTTAGTACCTATATGTTTGTTTCTACTGTATTTGTTTATGTTGCTCTTTAGATTTCACATATAAGTGAAATCATAGGGTATTTATTTTTCTCTGGTTTATTTCACTTAGTGTAATTTCACTCTAGGTCCATTCATGCTGTTGCAAGTGGTAGATCTCATTCTTTTTTATGGCTAAATAATATTCCACTTTATATCTGTTCCACCATTTTTTTATCCACTTGTCTACTAATGGGCTCTTGGGTTGCTTCCATATCTTGGCTACGGTAAATAACACTGCAAGTAACAAAGGGGTGCATATAGTTTTTGAATCAGTTGGGTTTCTTCAGATATATACCCCAAAGTGAAATTACTGGGTCATAAGGCAGTTCCATTTTTAACTTTCTGAGGAATCTTTACACCGTTTTCCACAGTGACTGCACCAGTCTGTATTCCCACCAACTGTGCACTATATCTAAACTATTAGTCTAGGTATATATGAGAATACATAATTAGCCTTTTATTCCTAAGCTTGTGAATAATTTTATTAAGGTAAGAAACATTCAAACCTATAAATAATTTTTGTAAGTTTATTTGAGCCAAACTGTTGACAATTGCTGGGAAGCAGAATCTCAATGTATTGACATAATGCTCTGAAGAATGGTGGTTTTTCACCCATTTGCATAAATTACCATCAAAGGTGGGTTACATGAAATCCATTGGTGATAGATTAGGGAGGTGGGAGAAAGCAAAACAGGGAAATGTCTGGGATTGGATAAAAAGTAAAATGATAGACACATGCTTCTTTTACATAGATGGGTACAGGATAGTTAACAGTCAACAATTAACACAATAACAATGAGGGAATTTGTGGCCTGTGCCCTGGCACATTGGTTGTGCACTGAGGGGTCCAGAAAAGGGGAAGTTACAAGTTACCCTGACATTCCAAAGGTATGTTACCATAGATGCAAAAAGACAACAGGCTCAGTTAAGATCAAAGTTTATCTTTGTCAGGGAAGATACCTGCCTAGGAAATGACTACCCACCATAACTGCTTTTAGTTAAAATTTTCATTTCAGACCATCCTTTGTGGTTACTTTAGGTCTTTGAGTTTGCAAGACCGCCATGCAGGCCTTCCCTGAGTGTGTCAGGTTAGCATGTGGCCCCTTTTTGTCCATAATTTTAGTAAAGAGGTCTTTTTCTAATCCTCACCTGAAGATATGTTTTTATTGGTTTGAGAGAGAGGAAGGGAGAGAGAGAGAGAGAGAGAGAGAGAGAGAGAGAGAGAGAGAAAGAGAGAGAAACATTCATTGGTTGCCTCCTGTACATGCCCCATCTATGCATCCTGACCTACATGTCCCGACTGGGGATTGAACACCAGCAGGGCTTCATAAAGAGTTTTAATCATCAATATTGCACTTTATATTTGGGACATGTTTAATTAAATTATTTAGAAATTTTTAACCACATTAATATAAAGCAAGTATCATCACACCAAGTTAAGCCTATATCTCCAGACGAAAAAAAGTGAGTTTGGCTCAGTTTAAGTGAGTGAGTGAGGAGCACATTGCAAACTGAAGCCATGGGCTGGTTATAATCCATCAGTATAAAGCTTTGCCTTGACTGCTGATCCATGCAATTGACTTTAGAGTTGGTGACAGTGGATGACTGCAAGGCTAAAAGCACTACATCTGGTCCACATTCCCCTGTGAACACTGCAGGGTCAAAAATATCTGGCAAAGGGGAAATGGTTCTGCAAAAGTGATTTTTGTGCACTTAGAAGTTGGAATTCACTTTAACCCCAGCTGAGATACAAATATGTCTACCTATAAAGAAACTGCTTTGACTTACTTCACTTAATAGTGAATAAATAAATGAATGACTGAGTTTATGTCATTGAAATTCATGCAAGTACAAGCTGAGATCAGAAACTAAGAACAGAGGATCGTTGATACTGCTGGGTGCCCTTCAGATCTCAGGAAAGAAGCCTTTATTGCTTTCGGACTGAAGAGACTGAAGTCTTTAGAATCCAGTTTATTTGTTATACTAGTAACTAATTTAACCGACATTTTCTAAGTCATACAGCTCTCAAGTAGGAAAATATTAGCTTGAATCAACTTTCTTTACTTCTCCTCCCTCCCTTTTACATATAAGAATGAGGACACATTTGTAATACCTTAACCAATAAAGAAATTAAAAAAAAAAAGAATGCAGCCTATTCATCTATTCCTCCCTGGAGCCCTTCTGCTTATCATAAAAAAAAAAAACAATTTAAAAAATTTGTTTGTTTCTGTTATTTAAAAAAGTTTTCTCTGTTACAGATTAGTTGTCTAACAAATTACTTTTATCTAGAACTTAATTTGAAGTAAATAGGGAAAAGATCTCATTATCTATTTTCCTAATGGGAATGCTGAAGCTAAAAATGATAGTCTTACTCAAGTAATCACATATATGGGCAAAGTCCCCAAATTATTTTATTGATTTTCTCAAAATAGTACCTTACACATTGGAGATGATTCCCTAGTCAGAGAATTAGAAGTCAAGTGTCATCATTTGATTATAAAACAAAGCAACTCTCTCGTTAGCATTTAGGTCAAGAATTGCTTTCTCCTATAATAAACCAACAAAATTGCTACTACTATTTTAAGTCTTTATTATGTGTCAAGAGCTGTCCATATGTCACCTTAATTCAATTCAATTCTCAGAAACACTCTGCAAATAGGTGTTATGATTCCCATTATACAAAAAGAAAACTGAGACTTAGACAAGATAAATGACCAAACTACACGGTTAATCAATAGTGGGTGCCAATTCACATACAAATTCTACATCCAGGTCTTTTGAGAACAAAACCCTTCTTTCTACAAACTGTCCCCTCCGGCACCACAGTGCTAAATATGGGCTACGCAGAAACAGGAGAGGCAGCAGGGCACACAGCAAGATCTCCTGAAAAAGTAATAGGGCCAGTATTGTAGCCATTGGTTCGACAAGTAAAGGTCTGGAGTTAGGGAGCTGGGTGACTTTATCTGAGGAAATAGAGTCAAACCAGGATATAACTGAAGATTGTTCTATGACAGTTCCTAGTTGTACTGAAGGGAAAAAGAAGTCCTGAACTCAACATGTTCCACCTCAGTAGGGCACTTAATAAAATCAAATAGCTCCATATCTCAGAAAGAGGAAATAGAGAAAATACACATATTTGGAAAACGTTTCACTAAATAAGTAAACCAATTTTGGGGGTTGACTCATATATGAAACAATTGCGGGGGGGAATGGGGGGAGGAGGAGTTATGCCCTTATTATTGGCCTGTGATCAGGACTATCTATAAAGTACAAGTATGTCTTTTGGTTTTATACAGAGGAAAACTGAAAGTGCCTTTAGCCTGTTTCTCTGGCATAGTTTAAACTCCTGTTTTTCAGTCCACAGTTAGTAACCAAGGCCAATTTATCATGAAGTTTGTTTGGTTTGGTTTGGTTTGGTTTCTTTTGACAAGAGCTGTTAAGCTTACACTTTCTTCTCCATGACCCCATCAGCACCTCCAACCCCTCCCTTTTTGCCCTCTCTTCATGAAAGGAATAGCCCTTTTCCATCAGGCCTGCAGCCCTCCAATTTCTTGGAGAATCTTTATTCCTTGATACACTTTTGGTTTCTTTTATAAGATTTTTATTTAAAAATCTTAATTTTAGCCCTGGCCGGTTTGGCTCGGTGGATAGAGCGTCGGCCTGCGAACTGAAGGGTCCCGGGTTCGATTCCGGTCAAGGGCATGTACCTTGGTTGCAGGCACATCCCCAGTGGAGGGTGTGCAGGAGGCAGCTGATCGATGTTTCTCTCTCATCGATGTTTCTAACTCTCTCTCTCCCTTCCTCTCTGTAAAAAATCAATAAAATATATTTTTAAAAAATCTTAATTTTACCTACTCACTTTGGCTTAAGGTTGATCTTGCTTTGAAGAAAGTGGGTAGTAAGAATAAACTGGTAAATAACTTGGTTGGACAAAAACCAAAAATGTCATTGCCTATGACTAGATTCATTGAGCATGCTGAATGTTGTAGAAAAACTCTCTTTTCCTACCCACGTGGAATTTTTTGTCATGACAATAGCGTTGGGATTCCCATCAACACACATAGGCAGTGACCCAGAAAGGCTCACTATGGGATCATGCAGAATGCTGCTTTTCATGAGTTACAGATTTCTCTGTCTATGCCAATGGTTCTCAACCTTCTGGCCCTTTAAATACAGTTCCTCATGTTGTGACCCAACCATAAAATTATTTTCGTTGCTACTTCATAACTGTAATGTTGCTACTGTTGTGAATCGTAATGTAAATATCTGATATGCAGGATGGTCTTAGGCGACCCCTGTGAAAGGGTCGTTCGACCGCCAAAGGGGTCGCGACCCACAGGTTGAGAACCGCTGGTATGCGATTAAAGACCAATAAAATATCTGCTGGCTCCAAAGTATATCCCAGGGAAATACGTGGCCATGAGAGTGAGGGTGAATGTGGCTGTGTACTGAGAGCAGGTTAAAACAGATGGAAGTTGAACTCAAGCCAAACCAGTTTCTGTTTACATTTCAAAGTACTCAACACATCAGCAATTGTGACGTCAATAAAGTTGAAATCTCTGAGTTAAAAGTTCAGTTACAGAGCATTTTAATAACAGATCATTTACTATGATCCTGAGGATTTGAGAACTGGTCCCATAGTCCAGTGCCTCTTTTTTTTTTCCCAATGCAGGTCCATCAAACCTCCTTGCTTCTCTCATCTTACTGCCTGTTTGTGTCCTGTTCTCCTCAGGACTTCTTATATTTTACAACCTCCCTTCTTTTTTCTCTTCTTTCTTTGATTTCTTTTCTTGATTTCTCTCTTCTCCTTTCTTTTTCTTTTTCAACCTTTTTCTCTCACAACCCAAATTTCTTAGCTTTCATTTTCTCTCTCACTAATTTTTATCTGAATTTCAGCAAAATGAAAGAATCCATTCTATTAAATATAACTATTTTATCTTCCACCATGAAGTTTTGGTCAGTGACCAAAGTATAGAGTGAAAAGAAAAAAATAACTATTTTATTATTTGTGAAGAAAATTATTTACTTAACACAAAGAAAAAAATATTTAAGTCTAAAAATTATGAACCTAAACATTAGTATTTTAATCTTTCACAAAATTAAAAAAAAATTATCCTACATTTATATAGGTCTTTGAGAATGTTACTGAATTGCCAAGATGTTTGTATATCCTTTTCTCCTGATCCTCTTTAGTACTTAACTAGAGGCCCGGTGCATGACAATTCATGCACTGGAGGGGGGGTCCCTCAGCCCGGCCTGCCCCCTCTCACAGTCTGGGAGCCCTCAGGGGTGGGAGGTGACCCTGCAATCAGGGGAAGATGACACTCCCATCACACCTCTGCTACTGCCACTGCCAGCAGTGCAAGCCTCAGCTGGCCTGGTTACTTGAGCCTCAGGCGGCCCTGGGTGGCTGGGTAGCCTACATCTGAGGCTTGCCTGTGCCTTGGGCGTCGGTTGGGCAGCCGTCATCCAAGGCTTGCCTGTGCCTCGGGCCGGCCCTGGGTGGCTGGGGGGCTGAGGCCCAAGGGAAAGAGCTACTATAGGCCTATCCCATGAACCTGGCAGATATTTTATGTCTTCTATCCCCATTGAATCCCAACACATTTACTTCACACATGCTGAAGGTTACATGAGGGAAGAAATTCACAGTCATGGCTGTCCAGGGATGGAAAACTCCTGCTGGTTGGAGTGCTCTATTTTTTTTCCTGTTTCTTAGTGAGGATCTGAGAAAACAGACCTGTTGGGTTCTCTGAGCCACCTTCTGACACATAGCACTCCCCTTCTTTGCCCTGGTTTTGATCAGGTTGAGAAATAAACCAAAAATGATTAGGAAAGGCAATCCATTTTCTTTATTACTAAGAAAGGCCAACTGGAAAATGCAATGTGTACTATATATAAGTACATAACAGGCCTGATGACTGGACCCACAACTTGGCAAATTTCATACCCAATTGCAGGTTGCAGAACCAGAACAGAAAGTGTGCCCTCTGAGGGCAGCGCACTCTCCAGAGAAAAAAGGAAGAGTGGGCTGGACATGCCTCTTGCACTTACCGATTAAATGAGGCACTTCCCCTCCAGGGGGGCAGAGCACACCAAGGCAAAAGGGAGGCCTGAGATTAGTCCAAATTGAAGAAAACAGGAATCTGCCATCAAATGCTGCCCTTTCGTTCTGTATCTTAAGTTTCACATTAATTCACATTGATCTTTTTAGTGTATGGGTTCCTACCACAAGTATCATTTTCATGGTCACATGCATAGTATAGAAACTAGTCAGTCATTTCTCCACTATCCAGTTTAAAGTGTCTTTTCCAGACTTCCCTGGAGATGGCAATATAGGGAGTCTTTCCACTTCTAATATAGCTCCCGTCACTCCCATACTGCTCACCAGCCTGTGATGGGCACTCATCTTTGTGCATAATGTGAATACATTTTTATTTGTTTTGCTTTAATTATTGGGCAGGTCTATTTTGACTTCTCTTTCACTTATTTCTGTCTGTTTCAGTGCTGAATTTCTCAGCATGCAAATTCCTTGATGGTAGTAGGAGCTGTGCCCACTTAGCATATTCTGTATGCTCCAATGACATAATCCCACACAGAGAAAGACATTTTCAGTTAACGACTTCTTTGTTATGAATACATCCCAGTTAAAAACATTAGAGCTGGAAGAGACCTTAGAGATGATATGATGCAGCCTCATCTTACAGAACAGATAATGGAGATACAAGGATAAAAAGTGACTTGGTGACTAGTCACTGCCAGGGCCAGGATAAGACTTTACACCTCTGATCTTTCTTGGCTTGTGTGAAGAGAGGTGTGATCTCGAATAGCTCCATACTCCTGCCTGTTTCTACTGCACAGAACTTTCTGCAGAGGATATTCTAGAATGGTTTCGATAGTAGAATTAAGCTTGACAGGTTTTAGTAAGACTATGATACAGGATGAAAGAAAGGAGGGTGTATAGGATTTGGAAGGAGAAAAAATATTTTTATAGCTTATGATTATAAAGTTTAAAAAAGGTATTAACATGACTCACATTGCCTACATTTAAAAAACCCACTCATTTAATAGCCAACAAGGTAATAAAAGTCAGGGTTCGGTTTTCAAACCCCAGCAGTATTACATAGGGTTGCAAACACAAAACTCTGATTTTGTTCTCACTAACTTTCAAGGATGATCAGGCAGATTGTAAAAGGGAGGAGAGATTTCTCAAGCAGAGAAGATAATAGCATGCCCTTCTATATAACTTACATTTTATTTCCAATCTTGCCATTGACTTACTATGTGACCTTGAGTGAGTCATTTCATCTCCACGTGGCAATTTTCTCATTTGTAAAGCGGGATAATAAATACTACTTTCTGTCTCTCTCCTGGGTGATGTTATTATCACCATCAATTAATATTTATTGGATGCCTGTTGGTTGCATAATGCTGAGGTAAGCGCTTTGTTCTGGGAGGAGAGGGAGTGGAGAGGGGTGCCGGAGGAGATTATATGAGTGAAATATTTTCCATGAGCAAAAAAAAAAAAGAAAGAAAGAAAGAAAAAGATTTACAAAAGACAGAATATTAGAGCTTAAAATAGCTTGGGCTTATATTTTAAAACATGCTTCTCAGCCAAGATTGATGTAATAGCAATGTTTTTCTTAGCAATTGTACAATGCACCAGGATTATGATGCAGAATATTAATTTTACATTTGGATGATTCTAAATAAAACTATCTTAAAAATTATTGTGATTTCTTTTTCAGCTGTAAATTATATCCTAAGCATAATTTTTTAAGAAATATTTATTTGATATTGAGGGTATCAGATTTACTTTACCTAGCCATTCCCTTTGTTTTAAAAGACAACTTTTTAAAAACTGAGTAAGTGCACATTAAACATGTAACATTGTAGAACACTTTAGATTCAAATGTAATAAAGAGAAATCTGAAAGTCACCTATCAACACATTTTAGCTGAAACCAAAAATGTAATACTGGTCAGTCCATACTAGTCAGACTAAATGAATGGGAGTTCCCAGTTCCCTCCCAGTCCATCCTGTCTTCCCATCCCTCTGCCACCTACTTACCTCTCATCTGGACTATTCGAAGAGCCTCTGACCTTGTTTCTTTCACTCTACTCTCTTCCTTTTACCAGCGGCTCTCCATACCACTGACAAAGGAGTTGTCAAAAGTAAATCTATGAATGGATAAACAAAATGTTGGCATATACATAACAAAATATTTAGCCTTAAAAAGGAATTAAAGGCTGACATATGCCACACCATGGATAAAACTTGAAGATACTACACTATGTGAAATAAGTCAGACACAGAAAGACAAATATTACAGGATTCCCTTTATCTAAGGTCCCTAGAATAAACCAACTCCTAGAGACACAAATTAAAAAGGTGTTTACCAGGGGCTGGGGGAGAGGACCATGGGAATTATTGTTTAAAGGGTACAGAGTTTCTATCTCAGACACTGAAAAAGTTCTGCAGATAGTGGTGATGGTTGCATGACATTGTGAATGTACATGATACCACTGAAGTGTATACTTAAAAATGTTTAAAATGGTATGTTTTATTTATGTATATTTTATCACAATAAAAATTTTTTTAGTAAAACTGGTTCTGATCATTTTCTGGCACATAAATGATCATTATTTACAGACTAAAGCCCAAAGTCCTTGGTGTGACAGTATAATCTTTCAGAATCAAGCTCCAGATTATCTTTCCAACATTATCTTTCACACATCCATACCACAAAGTTACCTTCGATCACACTGGCAAAGTGAGGGTCATTGAACCAGAAACTCACCTTGCTTCTCTGCTCTGAGCTCTTTATCTTCTTCAGCCTGGAATACATGCCCTTTGCTGCCACTCCTTCCTCCTAGCTGTGAAACCTTACATATTCTTTGATGCTCAACTCAAAACTAATTTCTCTGTGCAGCCTCCATGCAATATTCGAATTACTCACTCCCTGTTTAGAAGGTCTAGTCACAATATGCCTTCCTATAATTATTTGTGAACTCTGAATATAATGTGAGTTCCTTAGAGGCAAGGGGTTTTTACTTGTTTTTGTTTTTTGTTTGTTTGTTTGTTTGTCTTTACATGCAGTGGTGATAATCAGAGAGGCTGTCATTTTCAATAGACACTCATTTGGAAACAGAGGTTACTGGATTGGCAAGTTAAACTAGAAATAATAAGGCTAATAATTTGAACCCTTCTTAGTGCAGTGTTTTCCATCCAGTTGAGACTAGGGTGAGGCAAGTGGCAAGCTTATGGTACGACATTTGCACAACCCTGAGAGTGAGTTCCTTCTTATATTTTACTAGAGGCCCAGTGCACAAAATTCATGCGGGGGTGGGGGGGAGGAGGGGGAGGGCTCAGCCCAGCCTGCACCCTCTCAAATCTGGGACCCCTTGGGGAATGTCTGACTGCTGGTTTAAACTGACAGTTGGACATCCCTCTCACAATCTGGGACTGCTGGCTCCCAACCTCTCGCCTGCCTGCCAGCCTGATCACCCCCTAATCACTCCCCTGCCAACCTGATCAATGCCTAACTGCTACCCTGCTGGCCCGATTGTCCCCAACTGCCCTCCCCTGCAGGCTTGGTCCCCCCAACTCCCCCCCTCCCCTGCAGGCCCGGTTGCCCCCAACTTCTCTCCCCTGCAAACCTGAAACCTGGTCACCCCCCCAACTGCCCTCCCCTGCTGGCCTGGTTGCCCCTAACTGCCTGCCCTGCTGGCCTGATCACCCACAACTTCCCCCCCTGCTGGCCATCTAGTGGTGGCCATCTTTTTTTTTTAATATATATTTTATTGATTTTTTACAGAGAGGAAGGGAGAAGGATAGAGAATTAGAAACATCGATGAGAGAGAAACATCTATCAGCTGCCTCCTGCACACTCCCCACTGGGAATGTGCCCACAACCAAGGTACATGCCCTTGACCAGAATCGAACCTGGGACCCTTGAGTCTGCAAGCTGATGCTCTATCCACTGAGCCAAACCGGTTAGGGCTAGTGGTGGCCATCTTGTGACCACATGGGGCGGCCATCTTGTGCGATGGTGTGATGGTCATTTTGCATAACACCTCTTTATTATATAGGATGCTTTAGTGACCTCACTTGCCTCATCCTAGTCTCAACTCTGTTGATTAGCAGTTTCCTTGATATTAGTAGGTGCTTAAAATGCATTGCATTAGTTATCTACTATGGCATAACTCATTTCCCCAAACCTTAGCAGCTTAAAACAATCCACATTTATTATTTCACAGTTTCTGAGGGTCAGGAATTTGGGAGTGGCATAGGTTGATGATTCTAACTTAGGATCTCTCACAAGGTTATAGTTAAAGATGCTAGTGGGGGTTGTAGTCATCTGAAGGCTTGACTGGAGCAAAAGCATCAGATTCCCAGTGCCTGGCTTACATGGTTGTTGGTAGAAGACTGACTTCCCTTAGGGCAAGGGATCCAAGAGAGGGTAAGCCAGAAGCTATGATAGCTTTTATGTCCTAGCCCCAGAAATCACACACTGTGATATCACACACTATGCATACACTGGTCAGCCCTGCTAAGTGAAAGAGGTGACCACCCAGAATATGAGTACCAGGAGGCAGTGATCTTTGGGGACAATCTTAGAGAATGGCTTTCACCACCGTCTGGTTTGACTGTATTGAACTAGATTACCTAGCAGCAGGCCAGAATTATTTCTGACATCTGTTACTAATATCTTCTGAGGTTGACTTTTGTCTTCTATTTTTAAATCATTGAATAAATAAAGTTCCTTACATTTTATAAATGAAGAATACATCTGAATCATTTTTCAATCCTGCACTAGTAGTAGTGCAGTGTTCTGCATCCTGATTGATGTATAGTATCCAGAGAGGCTGTAATTTTCAATAGACACTCATTTGCAACCAGAGGTTACTGGATTGGCAAGTTAAACTGGATATAATAGGGCTAATAATTGGAACCCTTAGAGCTCAAGGCCAAGCTTGGAAAAGCATGCGTTCATAGAGAATGTGTAAGTAACTGTTGTTTCTTTTTGTCTATAATGCCTAAGACTTTTATTATTATTATTATTACTGCTATCTGGCCCCAAGTATTCTTGGCTCACAGTCATACTGTAGTGCAGTAGCTCTGAAGGGAGAATTTCATCTCTGCCTCCCACTGGTTGTGTGGCCTTCAACATATTTTTTAAATTTTCTATGACTTAGTTTCTGTGTCTGCAAAATGAAACGATTGACAGTGCTGCTTCTTAGGTTTGTTGTGAGTATTAAGTAAGGTAATTCAGCTAAAGAATTTAGCACCATGCTCAATAAGTGCTAGCTAATATTATTAATATTTGTGTATATACTTGTTTTCAGAGATTAGCCTTGTAGATTCACAATGACTTTTGCTCTCATTATTCCAACAGTTTAAAATTAAAAGTCTTGCCCTTCTCCCATGAAGCTAATTTAATATTTTCTTCAAGGAATAGGTTAAGCAATTTCCTGACCATAAAAATGTCTGCTTGTGTCCCCAAACCCTAGTGCTCAGTTATATAAGCTTCTCCAAAACTCTCTTAGCACAATCAAATCTTATCTTCCCTTATTTTGTATCTTAAGCCTTTTCTTCCTCTTTTCTATAGAGAAATTTCATACCTCATAGCTCACTTACCCTGATCCATACAGAGTATTTGTCAATAGATATTTGTTTAATGATGAATCTGTAGAGTGCCTAACATAACATGCTTGCAATTAGATTTGTAATAAATGCTTCTTTACCATAAGCAATAAACAGACTGTATTGTTACATATAGGTGAAGATTGTGTGTTTTCTTTTATATTTATTCAACTTACAACTCTGAACCTGATTGTGTTTTATTTAAGAATAACACACCCTAACTGGTTTGGCTCAGTGGATAGAGCGTCGACCTGTGGACTGAAGGGTCCCAGGTTCGATTTTGGTCAAGGGCATGTACCTTGATTGCAGGCACATTCCCAGTGGGGAGTGTGCAGGAGGCAGCTGATCAATGTTTCTCTCTCATCGATGTTTCTAACTCTCTATCCCTCTCCCTTCCTCTCTGTAAAAAAAAACAATAAAATATATATTTTTAAAAAAGAATAAAAACACAATATAGACTATTAAAATTTCAAGATCTTAAGGAAGTTTGGATTTTTAAAATTATCATCTTTTTTTTAATCCTGAAGTGTGAAGGAGTTAGAAAATACAGGTCTGTTTGATTTAATGATGGCTCTATTGATACTAACAATCTTAACTACGGTGCCAGACTTGGGAGCAATCTACTTTAAACTGAAAGATATGTTCTATTTTAGAAGGCTTGCAAAGCAAGAATAACATTGTTGACTGCCAGGTTTGAGCCAGGTAGTTTATATTCATTAATTTTTCCAACTCTTATGGTAATCCAATGTTATTTTGTTACTGTGTTGTTATTATTTTTATTATACCGTTTTACATATAAGAAAACTAGAGCTCAGGGAAATTAAACAACTTGCCTAAAATAGTGATGGGGCTGGAATTTGATTCTGTGGGCTCCCATGCATGTACAGAAGCTCTGAAAATCTCCATCCACCACACAGCACTAGCTTTCATGCTGTACCATATACAGCTCACATAGGGTGGTGTCAGTACAATGGTGGCAAAGGACTAAGGAGCAGCCATTTCCCTCAAGGCAAAACTTTTCCAAGGTTTCCTTCTCAAGTGCCCATTTTCCCAGGACCGCAGTTGTGTGTCTTTAAGAGGAAACACTGAGATGTAAACTGTTGCCCTAAAAGATGCTGTGCTCTTGTGCTCTGAATTACAGGAGCATTGGGAGCGCCATTTTTGTTGGAAGACCCAGCAAACCAGTTCCTACATCTCAAAAGACACGTATATTTGCAGGATTACTGGGACCCAGATCACAGTCCGAATATGTGGGAAAACACACTGGCTGACCAGGTATTTGCATTTAAATAGGCATCACATCAGCTGGCTTTAACACACCACCAACCTAATCCTGATTTTTCCTGTCCATCTGCCATGAGCTATCCCTGCCCTTTCCTCTCCATAAAGTGCCTTTGGTCTGGTGAACTCCACATCTACTTTCAAAACTAAGATCAAATGTCTCCTTTCTGATGCCTTCCCCGGCTTTCCAAGGGGGCATTTGTCCTTCCTTCGTCTCTCCCCTTTGCATGCTATTCACTTGTGAATAGCTCACAAAATGTCACACTGAAATTGTTTGTTTCATGCACCCAACCTTCCTACTTAGGCTACAAAGGTAAAGTGCAAGTCTTCTACATCAAAATAATTATTCTCATAAAATGACTGTTATGTAGTCAAGTCTCAATAAATGATTACATGTTTGGGTAGGTGGATGGATGGATTGCGGTCACATTTTAGTTCTCTCTCAGTTGTTCAGCTGCTAACTTCCCTCTGTTATAATTATCCAAGCCTTTAATGTCATTTCATTTGCTTGTCTTTTTCACACTTTCCTATTCATTTGTATACTCATTCCAAGAGAAATAAAAAAGAAACTTGAATTCACCAGTTTTATTTCCTCTTTTTGATGGGAGAACACTTTGAAACCCCAGGCCAAATGAAATTGCTGAATTATCTGAGGATTTCAATCAGTCATGATTTCCCTCTTACAACTCAGCAATTTAGAAAGTGAGGATGTACAGCACTTAATTCCTTCACTGATTTGTTCTTTCTTTCTTTTTTTTTTTTAATATATTTTATTGATTCTTTACAGAGAGGAAGGGAGAGAGATAGAGAGTCAGAAACATCGATGAGAGAGAAACATCGATCAGCCGCCTCCTGCATATCTCCTACTGGAGATGTGCCTGCAACCCAGGTACATGCCCTTGACCGGAGTCGAACCTGGGACCTTCCAGTCCGCAGGCTGACGCTCTATCCACTGAGCCAAACCGGTTTTGGCAGTTCTTTCTTTCTTTCCACATGTATTAGATTTTCACTACCACCAAGTATAAAAGTTGTACAAAATCATTATAGTCCTAGCCAGTTTGGCTCAGTGGATAGAGCATTGGCCTGTGGACCAAAGGGTCCCAGATTCGATTCCAGTCAAGAGCATGTATCTTGGTTGTGGGCTCCTCCCTGGCCTGGGCCCTGGTAGGGGCTTGTAAGGAGGCAACGAATCAATGTTTCTCTCACATTGATGTTTCTCTCTGTCTTTTCCTCTCTCTTCCACTCTCCCTAAAAATCAACGGGAAAATATTCTTGTTAGAGGATTAATAACAACAAAAATAATAAATAAATAAATAAATAAATAAACAAACAAATAAATAAATAAAATCATTTTAAAAGTTGAATTGGGGCTTGGGTCCTCTCCTTACTCCACATAGATGAGTTTTAACTGGTCTAGCAGGATCAACTTGGTTCTGCTTAGCATTTGCTGATGGAAACCAGTAGCTTGAATCTAGTTTTATGCCTGTTTTACTCCAACATGCATAATTTAGAGGTATTAAAAGAAGACTTTATTTCTTTGGAAAATTAAATAATTACATAGACTGGAAGGCTGTGTCTTCCTCAGGGAATATTCAAATTTTCAAGTATACTCCTAACTGTAATTGTAGACCTGTGCTGTGATCAACTGACAGATACTGTAATATACCAAGACTCTACCACATGGGTCACACTGTGGCCCTGCGAATACTGCAAAACATTTCATCAGTGAAGTAAACAGATTACTAAAAGTGTGAAAACCAAACCTTGCTTGGAATTATTCTTCCGTTGTATTTCTCTCAGTCTTTTAGAAAATATCTGTATGATAATCAGAATAATTGATACCTGTGTTCTACACACTCAGAGATCATGACTTGAGTTTCCTTTTATTGCAGGCTCATGAAAAATGGATTGCTTTGAAGACAACAGCACAGTATTATCTGAATGTGAATTCCTTCACTTCTGAAATATCTACTACCCGATAAATATGCTTTGCTGGTTAAACCAGGACAGCAAAAACAGTGGGAGTCAGCACAGCAATGTACCAAAACCACGGCTTTGGCGAGCTGAAGCCAAATGCTTGTCGCTTACTAAATTATTTATTATGTCTGTCTCACAGAGACGTTGAACAAAGTAAATATGGAAATTTATGTAGTGACCTAGAATTCAAAGTTCTCTGTAAATGGTAGATAAAGTGAGCACTAACGTTAAAAAGACTGTAGTAATAACATTTATCAGAAAGGTCTTTTACTGAAAAAGAAAATTTTTTTAAAGCAGTATCATTAAAATTCTCTGTTCATAGCTATTGCTTTCTATTGCCTCTTCTTTGTTAGTTTACTTTTTAACTCAAGGAAGAGGGATTTGTCAAATGGGGCTGGTTCTCTCCTCTTGTCTTCAATATTTGTCACTGTCTAAAGCCAAGCTATTTTAAGACCACACTCCTGAAACTTTTTTCATCAAAGGTGTATTACTGAGAGCAGTAGAAAATAAAATCTTAACTCATATTAGGGAGTAGATGGTGACTAGGACCTCACTGAAAGCCACTCATCTACATAAATGTCAACTTCCTCAGAGGTTTTACCACATGTATGTAAATTTGTATTCTGCTCCATAATATACTTTAATGTTTATTTTACTACGAAATAACAGATTTGGCTTACTGGCCAGGAATATTTACTGATCTTTTAAAATAAAACTGAAAAAAAATGACTCTAAAGAAGAGTGTACTACACTTATCCTATAATTTATCATATACCCATGAAATACCACCTCAGAACTCTAATTTGAGAAGTACTAAGGAGATGATACAACCAAATCACCAAGGTCCCACCTCCTCCTCAACTCACAGATACGTGAACGTTTTGTCTCCAAAAGTGTGTTTCTATATACCATTATATGCCTAGGTCAATTGTTCTCTTAGCAGGGGGGAGGGTGACAGGTGGAAGGATTCATTTGGGAAATAGAAGCATCCTCCCAAGACCATACTTGGACTTATGTGCTCTTACAACAGTTTTAAGCACTTTTCAGCAGAGGGTATATTGGTGAAGTCAGATGTCAAGAAGCTGAACAGTAAAGACATTGGCCGAGCACTTTTGTCTTGAAGAGGACACTGGCAGCTACTAAGGATTCTCCATTTTCTATCCTAGTCCCTAGAAATGTTTTCAGTGAGAAATTGAAAGCTAATGCATAATTTATTATGTTAACCGTTATCCACTTTCAATACATATAAACAGATATTTTTTTAAAATATGTTTTTATTGATTTCAGAGAGGAAAGAAGGGGGGGGGGAGAGAGATAGAAACATCAGTGATGACAGAGAATCATCTATCAGCTGCCTGCGGCACCACCCCTACTGGGGATCAAGCCCAAAACCTCGGCATGTGCCCTGACCTGGAATTGAACTGTGACCTCCTGGTTCGTAGGTCAATGCTCAAACACTGAGCCACATCAGCCGGGCCAAAGACTTTTTTTTTTGCCTAATAAAACACAACTAAATGGACAAAACAAAGATGATGAATCATTTGGTTTTACATTAAGAAATAAGTTTGAGATTATACATAAGCACATCTTCAGAGTTTCAAAAATAATATACATTTTGTACTACAAAGTTCTATTCTTTGATTATTTAATACAAAATTAGAGAATACTGGGTATTGGTCAGGGTTCTCCAAAGAATCAGTCAGAATCAATAGGGTTTTGGGGGGATTTTTTGGAATTGGTTAATGCAGTTAAGGAGGCTGGCAAGTCCAAAATTTGCAGGGTAAATTGGCAGGCTGAAGACCAGAGAAGAACCAATGCTGCAGTTCAAGTCCAAAGGCCAGCAGGCTAAACATTTAGAAAAGAGCCAATGTTGCAGTTAAATTCAGTTTCTGAGATCGGCTGGCAAAATCCCCTCTTGCTCAGGAGGGAAGTCAGGCCTGTTCTCTCCTGGCCTTCAGCTGATTGGATGAGGCCCACCCACATCATGGAGGGCAATTTGCTTTCCTCAAAGTCCACCAATATAAATATTATTCTAATCCAAAACATTCTTACTGAGGCATCCAAAATAATATTTGGCTACAGATCTGGGCACAGTTGACACACAAATTAACTATTACAACCTATTTTAAGTTATTTAGATTGTCAACACGTACATACACACACACAAATACACATATACATGCACACACACTAACACAACTGTGATTGGAGCAACATACAGTGGGGGAAAAGAAAAATACTTTAATTCATGTGTTTTGTTCGGTATAGTACAAGAAAGAAGCTTAGTGGATTGTGGGCCCCTAATGAAGTAAAATTGTAAGTTAGCTGTCAAGTTGATTTTGATTTAGGTAAGCAATTCTGTTATTAGGTAGTTATCTGATCAAGCAAGCATGCAAAGGAGGTTTCTTATCTAAACATAGTTACATGAGAAATTTTTGGAAACTTATATGATATCATAAAAGCAATAAACAAACAAAATAAAACAAAAAGATAAAACAACCTAGGTCTACATAAAATAATTTATCTGGAAATCTAGTTAACTTCCATATAGCTGAGCAGGAAGTGGTGACGATTCATTTTTTAGATAGAATTTTAAAAAACCCAGGGACCACATATTTGGTGTCTAGATGCAAAATCAGCTTAGACCAGAACAACTCTGAATTCAGTGTTTAACAAAATTGATTGCATTGAGGTACCAATGATCTGGCTGACTCTTTTAATAGATTGTTTTCAAAATGGTATGTAAGTCGAAGTAACTAATATTTTTGGTGGGGGTAGGGAGCTCCAGTATGGTTTAAGTCTGTATCTAGTGTATAAACCCTAGGTAAAAGTCTTTCTATTTGAAGACTAAAGACTTTTTAACATTTTTAAGAGCTGTAAACAAACTTCAGTGACCTGGACACTATTAGGAAACAGAGAGGATCAGAGACTACACTTTCCCCAACTTACTTCCTGAGATTCCACATGACCCCTGCAGCTGGGATGTTAACGTGTTCTACTGCAGCATCAGAACATACAGACTGTGGTGACTCTGAATTCTTCTGAAGTAGAAGGTTTCTGTTCTAAAATCTAAAGGAAAGCATGTTGATTTGCTTTCTTCGTCTGATTGATTAAATAGTCCCACTACTTAGTGAAAGTGACGGGGAATGATATTCCCACTACATTCAGACTTCCCTGAGACTTTGATGAAAATTTGAGGCTCACCAGTGTCACTCTTTTTATTACATAAACTAGAGGCCTGATGCATGAAAATTTGTGCAAGAGTAGGCCTTCCTTCCCCCAGCTGCTGGCACCGGCTTCCCTCCGGTCCTGGTTTCATCAGGAAGGACGTCCGGGATGACGTCTGGAAGATGTCCAGTCTAATTAACATATTACCCTTTTATTATTATAGATAGGATTCTGCTAAGTTTTCCTGCATTTTTATAGACAAAGTCAACAAATATGCCAATAACCAGGCTGACCTTTTATTTATGTTTTTATTAGTCTTTTAGAGAGGAAGGGAGAGAGATAGAGAGATGGAAACATTGATGAGAGAGTAACATAGATTGGCTTCCTTTTGCATGTCCCCTACTGGGGATTGAGCCCAGAACCCGGGCATGTGCCCTGACCAGGAATTGAATCGGTGACCCCTTGGTTCACGGGTTGACACTCAAACACTGAGCCACACCACCTGGGTGAGGCTGACCTTTTCTATGGTCTCTTGGACACTCTACCTTTTAGAATTGCTGTAATGCTGATTTACATGGTCCCAAGTGAATGATCCAATGCTAAATTAGTCCAAAGAAACAATTATGTCTTTCTTCAATGAGATTCATGAGAAGCATGGTTATAATCTTATATATTCTACTCGAAAACCTGAATTTTTTAAAAAAAATATTAACTGCCCTAACCGGTTTGGCTCAGTGGATAGAGCGTCGGCCTGCGGACTGAAAGGTCCCAGGTTCGATTCTGGCCAAGGGCATGTACCTTGGTTGCGGGCACATCCCCGGTGGGGGGTGTGCAGGAGGCAGCTGATCGATGTTTCTCTCTCATTGATATTTCTAACTCTCTGTCCCTCTCCTTTCCTCTCTATGAAAAATCAATAAAATATATTTTAAAAAAAATATTAACTGATGAAGAGGGGGGAAAATAACATTTATTGGGACATAAAAGGTGGGCTTTGCTGTGCATGATACTAGATAGTTTATATATTTTATCTTATTGAATATCATACTAAAATATATCATACTAAAATATTTCCTGTTTCACCTTCCCCTGTAGGTTCAATTTCTGCATGGTAATTGATGATGGTAGAATTGGCTGTTCAGAATATAGAGGCCGTTGGTTGTTCAGGTACCACAATTACCCAGCCAGGCAATGCTTGCAGTCCACTAGACTGACAAGCTTCTTTCACACCACGTGCTTTTGCAAATACTATTCTTTCAGTTTGAAATTGTTTGTAACCAACCTCCTATTGTCATCCCCATGACCTCTCACCCACAACCTTCTATACACCTGGAAATTCCTTTCTTTCCAGTGGCAATTCAAGCATCATCTCTTCTAGCAAGCCTTTTCAACTCTGCCTTAATCTGCTTTACCTCAATTTTTGCACCTCTTCAGATTTACTGGGACTCCTCTACTTGGCAGGCCTCAATCACTTGCCCTTCCTCAGTAGAGAGCCTTTCCTCTACTATTGCCACAACTTCTAACCCTGCTATCTTTCCCATCTTGCCCAGCTGAAGGCTGGGTTCTGGCATGCCTCTGGCACACCTACCTGTAAGACCCTGGTGCCCAGGCCTTACCCACTGGGCCCATGAATCTCAGCTGCCCTGAC
>NW_005871115.1:5820951-5869809 GCF_000147115.1 Myotis lucifugus
AAGGAGGATTTCTTTTATTACTTGTTTAAATTTATTTATAGTATATTTTCTTTTAAAAATATTTTTTTTAATTAAAGCATTTTAAAATTTTATTTTTATTTTAATATATTTTTATTGATTTTGAGAGAGAGAGGAAAGGAGAAGGAGAGAGAGAGAAACATTGATATGAGAGAGAAACATCAAACAGTTGCCTCCCATACTGGGGATCGAACTCACAACCTGGACATGTGACATGACTAGGAAACGAACTGGTGACCTTTCAATGCACAGGATGATGCTCAACCAACTGAGCCACACCAGCCAGTTCATACTCCTTTTACAATATGAACTTTGACCAGTGACAGACAGGAAGAATTCCATCTCTTCCTCCTGGTGCCCCAACCTCATTTAGACTGTTCTAAAGCACAGAGCAGCTTCCATACAGCTATCTGTAAATGTCTAGCATGACCAAGACATCAACTGTGTTGTATTATGAATGCATCACTTTTGTTTTCCCTTTTTCTCTTCTGGATGCTCAATAACGTGTTAACACAACGTGATTGGCCCAGGTTCTGATTTTTATGACAGTGTTTGTCCTCCGAAGTCTCATAACAAACAAGGCATATCCTAACTTTCAATAACCTGTGTTGTGATGGTGGTTACTTTTAGAGAAATTCTTAAGGGCAGAGACTTTCTTTCCCTAAAAAGTCTCATTACCTAGCACCATGTTTGGAATATGGTAGGTGATTTAGTAAATAATTGTTAATTAATTAATGGCTTTAATATCAAACAAAGCATAACATTTAAAAGAAGAAATTTCCTTAGACATTTTTGTTTTAACTCCTTACTATAGGGAGGAACAAGCCTGAAGCCAAGAGAAATCAAGGGACTTTTTCAAGGTCATGCAGTTGAGTAGCATGACTAGAGCCAACACATTGGTTTCCTTACCGTGTAGCACTATTCTCTTATTTGAAATTGATTACTTTCATTTATGTGAGAGCAAAACTATACCAGGACCAATCTGAGAATCCTGTTTCTCTAAGCCATTTAAAGCTCCTGGATTAACATATTAAATTGGTTAACACTAACAATCATTGCTTCTGTCCCCACTCTCCTATAAAGTTCCTGTTGCATTTTTTCCCTGGATGTTTCCAGATGGCATCTCACATGTATTTGAAAACTCAGTCCCACCAGCTCCCATGTGGCACCTGTCATTGAATTCCTTTTCTTTTTCAGTTTTTAGCATGATGTCCACAGCCAGGCTTAGCAAACCTGCAGAGACTTCAAGTGGCTCCTCCTGCTCATGCATATGCCACCAGCACTGACAGCTAATGCCCGCCGAGGGCCCTGATTTCTTCCTCAGGATACCTGTAATTCAGTCAACTCACTTCTCAAGAGCCAATGTGTGGAGTCATGCTCCTAATAGTAACTTGATTTGGGAAGAGTCTCCTGCACCCCCTCAACTGTATCACCATGTTCTGGATGTTGGAGAACAGAGCATTGCTGTATTGGAGTGAAGCAAAATCACCTGTTTGTTCATTCTTTTAAAAAATATACACATTTTATTGATGCCAGAGAGGAAGGGATTGGGAGGGAGAGATAGAAACATCAATGATGAAAGAATTATGGATTGGCTGTCTCCTGCATGGCCCCTACTGGGGATCGAGCCCACAACCTGGGCATGTGCCCTGACCAGGAATTGAACCTCCTACTTCATAGGTGGATGCTCAACCTCTGAACAACACTGGCCAGGATGTTTATTCATTCTTAATCACAGCTTGAAGTCTTGGATATGAGTTTCCAGCATTGGTTCAAGGCAACTGGACAATCTGACCAAGAGTCATAATTGTGAAATAGGGAGGAGGTAAGGTGGAAGGGAAGCATACCAAACCCCTAACTCCACCACATGCGTCTCCTAAATACCCAATGTCCTAGTGCAGTGATGGCGAACCTATGACACGTGTGTCAGAGGTGACACGCGAACTCATTTTTTTTGGTTGATTTTTCTTTGTTAAATGGCATTAAAATATATAAAATAAATATCAAAAATATAAGTCTTTGTTTTACTATGGTTGCAAATATCAAAAAATTTCTATATGTGACACGGCACCAGAGTTAATTTAGGGTTTTTCAAAATGCTGACACACCGAGCTCAAAAGGTTCGCCATCACTGTCCTAGTGCAAGGGTCAGCCCTGGCCTGTTTTTCTTTGGCCAGTGAGCTAAGAATGATTTTTACACTTTTAAAAGGTTGGAAACACACACACACACACACACACACACACACACACACACCCCAAAGAAGAGTATGCTACAGAGACCCATGTGACACACAAAGCCTAAATTATTTATTCTTTGTCCTTTTCCAGAAAGAGTGTGTACTCCTGTCCTAGAGGGAAAACAAAATGCAAAATTAGAAATGGGAAATACAACAATGCACAATATGAACTACTATGTAATTGTAAACTATAAATCAGTCCCATTTGTTCTGCAACTATATTAAAATCTTGCATTTTTCATCATGATGGGAACCAAAAGCATAGACAAATGAGTCTCATCTGATGATGGTTTGTCCCTGTCCCACCAGATGATGGCTCTGCCTCCAGGTGTTGTGACCTCATGCAGCCTGTGCTCTTAGTGCCTGACCTGGCATTTGAGGGAGACTCCATCCTCTCTCATTCTGTCCTATTTTTCTTGAACCAAAGCTATCACTTTATGTAGGTCTTCCTTTAGGATGAGGAACCCCCTCCTCTCAGAATAGAGGTCCTCAAGCTTTTCTGTAGATATAATTTGGGGGATCTTGAGCCACAGGTTCTTCAACTCTGCCAAGAGAAGAATGAATCTGAAGTCAAACACAGTTAAAACTTAAACTGCATCCCCTGCTTTTGATTTGGTTTAGACCAGACCCAAAGTATAAGTATTTGCTTCCACTTTGCTACAAATTTCCTTCCAGGTCTGACCTAAATGTAAAATTGAATAAAAATTTCTTGGAAATAGAGGATGGTTATATTTCATTTATATTTTCTTTGCCTTTGAAATTTAAAGTTTCTGCCCTTTTTTGGCTGATTGTTTGCTAGCTCATCATTGATAGATAAAGGTTCCATATTCCAAGAAATATTCTAGGGTGCCAGAAACAAGGAAAATAAAAACCTGGCAATATGTTATTGGTTTATTTGCTCATTTGAATAAAATATATTTTTTAAAAAAAATTTCTTGGAAATAGAGGATGGTTATATTTCATTTATATTTTCTTTGCCTTTGAAATTTAAATTTTCTGTCCTTTTTGGCTTATTGTTTGCTAGCTCATCATTGATAGATAAAGGTTCCATATTCCAAGAAATATTCTAGGGTGCCAGAAACAAGGAAAATAAAAACCTGGCAATATGTTATTGGTTTATTTGCTCATTTGAGCTTACCACTCCATGTCTGTTTTCCAAGTGTCAATTAAAAACAGCAACAAAGTAAAATCTTGGTTTTGGCTTAGGAGAAGAAATGGTTTCACCATTAATACAATGAACACCTCTTAGCTTATTAATGTTAGATGAGAACAATAAGAAGTGTGACACTAATGCCACAAGTGGGCTTAACTTTAGCCGTGTGTTTATTTTTTCCTTTTGCTTTTTATAAGTGGATGGAGTTTCCATAAAAAGTGGCACCAGACTGTTGCTAGTAAACTCCTGTCCCCTCTGTGGTGTGGTATTTAATTAGCCAATTTCCTCTTTGAGCCTCAGTTTCTTTTCTTGCAAAACACAGCACCAGTTTGTCACTTTATCCCTTTTGGAAGACAATTGAGTAGAACATGAGATCATGTCTACACTTTTGTGTTTCTTGGAAGAGAGGTTCTTTGTAGCATTTTTAGAACTTTTTTTTCTGGATTCACTGGAACTGCCACTGAGAATGTAGACAAGGAGGTGGACCTGCCTGGGTGGTTGGTTGATGATCATACACAACCCAAAGCTGTGGATTCTTTGCTTTTAGGCTCAGACATCTCTTTAGTTGTTCTTTAACCATGGTCTTATCTTAAAGACTAGGTGAAGGAGGAGGTTGGATTTGATAGAACTTTAATACTGTATATTTGGAATAAATACATCTCACAACAGTACCTGTAACTTTCTTTCAACTTTCTGTTGCTCCGGAGGCCGCCTGCTCAGCGGGGCAGGGCCGGAGTGGGTCAGGCCGGAGTGGGTCAGGCCGGAGCCGGGGCCAAATGTTGGTGTCCAGCCCCAGCAGGTCCAGGGGTTCTCAAAAGTGTAGAAGAAGTTGGCAAAGAAGGAATGACACAGAGGCAGCATTTAGTTGATCAGCATAGCGAGGTTCTCTAGCCAGGTTCTAGCCAGGATCTCCAGCCAGGTTCTGTGTTTATTGTCCTATTACATCTGTATTTATACCAGTTGATTTTAATCCTATCCATTCTATTCCAAAGGTTAGGGCATTTCTTATCTCCATTCCAAGGTTACTCTATTGTTCTATTAAGCTACAAGGAAGTAACTGAAGGAGATTATCCTAAGTAAAGATTATGTAGCTTAAGTGTGATTGTTCGTAATTAAAGTGATTAATTACCCGCCTGGCACTTAGTTAAGGGGTTTTATTCCTTCCCTAACTCCAGGGAAAAATCCCCATCTGGGGAAACAACCTTTCTTGGAGAGGTGACCTTGGTTAAAACACATAGCGCTAAGAAGGGGAGCAAACATATTAAGAACAGTATGCCATATACGTCAGGTCCCTTGAAACATATGCTGTGCAGATGTTTCTTCCCTGTGTCAAGCAGCAAGGATGGATCAGTTTCTGGCATATTTGCTCTATAGCATGGTGATTGTAGTTGATAACACTGTGTTTGTTAAGAGAGTAGAAGTTAAATGTTCCCCCCCTCCCAAAAAAAAGATAAAAAATAATCTGTGAGGTGATGAAAGTATTTATTCTTCAGTGTATATACATATCAAATCACCAGGAGGTACACTTTGATATTTTACAATTTTATATGTCAATTATACCTCAATAAAGCTGAAATAAAAGAATATAGTTTAGTTTGGCTTGCTCACTGGATATAAAACTTAATTCACTATATCATCATATAATTTCCATGAAGCTGCATGTGAACAAAATATCTTGTCAAATGAGTTTTTCCCAATTGCTCCATTTAGACTTTGAAGATATGGTCATACTGAAAATACTTCATCATCTGTATGTTAAAAGAATTTAAGAACCACAAACTTTCATTTTACTACATAAGTACCTCCTTACTTTTAATCCTTTGACATGATCAACATGGAGAAGTTGACTTGTTTCAAAATCAAAAGGACATTGAATTTTAATGAAAGTAGGTCAGATGGATTTTGTTTATATAAAGTACTTTGAGCATAGAATAATGGAATTTAGGGAATATAAAGTTCATTGAAATAATGTTTTCTATTCCCTTCAGTTTACAGATGGAAAAAACAAAGCTCAGAGCATCAAAGTGAATTGCCCATGAGCACTCAGTACACTAATATAGGAACCCAGTTCTCTCTATGCATTCTGAGCTGTTTCCATAACACCATATTGATCTGTTTTGGATATCCAGTAATATCACCATTACTAAGATTAAATATTATCCTTCAGCATGCCTTATCATTTCAGAGGAGAGACCTGAGGGATACCTTTGTGTTTCTGGAGAAGATTTTATAGAGGAAGGTCTTTAGTTTGTCCACAAAAAAATTGTGCAATAAATAAATATGCAGAAGGATGAAGTAAGGATTTTAGGACCCAGAGATGGCAATGTTAGCTAAAGCATGGGGGTACAACTAGCAGGAGATAATACCAGGACATGAAGATAGTGACTAGTTAGAATTATTGGGCAGCAAAATAAGGTAAGAGGGTGTGGTCAGCAATGAAAGATTTAGGAAATCCAGCTAAGTAGTTGAACTTAATGCCAGAACTTAAGTTGACCTCGATGTCATAGTGCAGGACCAGAACCAGTGATGTGCTGGGAATCAGTTCAAACCAGCTGTGAGAGCCAGTTACATGCTTCTCATCTAACTTAGAGTTTAGTAACATGATGTCAGCAGTTTAAAACTGGCCGTGGTGGGATTATTTACTAGTACACCATGGAAATCAGCAAACACTGCTAACGAGGAATCTTTTTCTTCTTGGAGAGCCAGTGTTACAGCATTTCTAGACAAAATGAAACTTATATTCCAGTAGCTGCAATAGACCATGTAGCAGGAAGAAGAAATTGAGAAGAGGAGTAGGGAGATTGGAACTTGATATCTTGCCTGTTTTGCTTTTTGTCATCTAGAGTTGCACTAGCTAATTGTCTATTTCAAGTAAAAATCTTCAGGTACACAGTGAGACCATAACTTCCCATATGTAACACCTGTGTTTATGCATAATATGATCTGAAGAGATAGAAGAATGAAATGAGAATGGAGCATGAAATAAAATGTTTAAAACTAAACATGTCATCTCCCAACCTCATGAACCTATCAGATTTTCCTGCTCATCTCTCCTTCTGTTCTGGAAGTCTTCATTACCCATCACACCCTGGCTCTGACTCTGTCCTCTCTCTTATCACTTAGTTATGAGCCTTTTGAAATAGCAATGTGTTTGTTGTTGTTGTTTTTAATATATTTTTATTGATTTCAGAAAGGAAGGGAGAGGGCAAGAGAGCTAGAAACATCAATGATGAGAGAAAATCATTGATTGGCTGCCTCCTGCACACCCCCACAGGAATCAAGCCCACAAACTGGGTATGTGCCCTGACCGGGAATCAAACTGTGACTGGAATCGAACCATGATCTTCTGGTTCATAGGTTGATGCTCAACCACTGAACCACGCCGGCTGGGCTGTTATTGTTTTGTTTATACCATTGTATGGTTGGAGCAAATGAGGAAAAGATGTTGGAATAACTTGCCAAATGTAATTTTGTACTGTACTGCGAGACTGGGACATATAAAACAGAATCTTTCTTGGTTTTTAAATTTTCTTAATATTATAGCAATGGGTTTTTATATAACCCATCCTCTTTAAGATTTCAAAAAAATCTTAAGAAGGCAGCCCAATATGCTTCCAAAAATCTTCCGCAGTAACTAAGGGAAAGAAGAAAATTGTCTCCAATGATCAACTGTTATAATACACTAGTGGCCCATTGCACGAAATTCATGCACATTGAAAGGGAATTAATTAGAGGATGTGAGTGTGAGGCAGTCCACGTTTCTGAAATTCAATGACATGAATTTTAGCTATTACTTTGCCAAATAAAAGGAATTTACAGATATCATTTAAAAGAGCATTCAGTTTAATATTAAAAACTCTGGCTATCATGTCAGCTCTGTTTTCAACTTTTTGCCAGCATTGTAAATTGTTTGCAATATTTACCCATTTGGGGTTGCATGTTATGGTTATGAATAAATCAAGCTTGCCATACTTCGTTACAATTGCCATAGCATCCTGATATCCCTGCTGCATATTTCTGGGACTACCCTCAAAAGATGATGGAAGTATTATCATTTTACCAATCGGCACATTTTCATTTTCAGATCTAGATTTGAGATAATCCATTAAATCACTATATTTTTCAACTCTCAACTTGGATTGGTTTGCTTTGATGAAATATATCTGATTTGCCTCCATTTTTTAATACAAATCCACGATAAACTGTTGAGTTAATTTTCCTGCATTTAAAATAGGATTGAACGTGTCCCACAAGAGAGATGAAATCCATAATACTGCATTTGTGTGACTTGTGTCCTTACATTTTGTCTAGTATTATCGTCGATTACACTGTTGTCACCGAGTCTTAATGCAATATCTGTTCCCTAGCCTTTTTCACCATGTGGAAAAAGAATAGGATATGTCATTGCATCTAATGTAGGAAACAGGATATTGATTTGTTTCATTTTAGAGGCATTTGGATTGTTGGGATCTGGTTTACAATGAATGAGCAAGTCCCTTTCAAAAGGAGGTTCTCCATCTTCATTTCTGAATATGACAGCAACCTCGGTTACACAGGGAGAATTATGTCTACCTGGGTCACTGTTACAATCGTATTTAATTGCCATTGTTACTTCTGTGGGAGCAATTGACCTTTTGCTGCTGCTTCAGATTGGGCTTCCTTTTCTACCTCATGTAGCATCTTGTACGATTTTGTTAATTCATTTATTTCATGCATGAGGTTGTTGATGTTGATCATGAGTCTTTCTGAGCAGCCTTGTTTTTCTGGCATTGCTAATCTTTTACTTGTAGCTTCAGCTGTATCCAAAATATAGAGTTGAGCAAACTTCCGAGAAACACCATCCGAAGGATGTAAAGTTCCAGCACGGTGATAAACTTGTCCGTGTATTCTAAAACAGTATGGCCCATATCCTGATGGCGATGCAATATTTGCACCCACGGAAGCAACAGCAAAAGAACTATTTATGGAACAAATATTTTCCATGAAATTTTTACTGTCAGTATCTCCATTTGTCATTAATCTTTTTAAATATGCCGGGTAGCCCTGGCTGGTTTGGCTCAGTGGATGGAGCGTTGGCCTGCAGACTCAAGGGTCCCAGGTTCAATTCTGGTCATGGGCATGTACCTTGGTTGCGGGCACATACCCAGTAAGGAGTGTGCAGGAGGCAGCTGATCAATGTTTCTCTCTCATCGATGTTTCCAACTCTCTATCCGTCTCCCTTCCTGTCTGTAAAAAATCAATAAAACATATTTTAAAAATAAATAAATAAATAAATAAATAAATAAATAAATAAATATGCCGGGTAATCTGGAAAATGTATATCATTTGGACAGACTTTCCCTTTGCTACAACATCGAGTAAATTTTTTATTGGATGGTTCTTCATCAGAGAAATTTAGTGATAGACAAAATTCACATCTAACAGTCATTCCACCACAACTATGTTCGAGAATTGCATCCTCATGAACTCCATTTTTGCTGAAAAGGCAGTTCTTACCAGTATTGGTAGTACTTGTTGATGACTGTTCTCTAGACATATTCTGTTGTCACCACTGGCTTCTTTCAACTTCAAAGGCACATTGGTCTTTAGACATTTTCTGTCAATGACGCCGGTGTTTTTCGGCATCAGAGCGACATTTTTCCAGTAGCTGTTGCAGGTGCCACCTTCTTTCAAGATCAGACGCACGTTGCTCTTCAGACATTTTTTGTCAATAACGCTGGCATCTTTCAGCTGCAGAGCTACATTATATAAACAGTTGTTCTTTAGACATAGTCCCACCTCTCTACTGTCACGATCTGAGATGCAGGTGAATGAGAGTCCTGGCTGTCAGGCCACTGAGAGCTGTCTGACCAATGGCTGATTCTGGTTGATTCTGTGGGGGTGGGATTTCCTCCTCCCTGCTGTCAGTTTCCACAGCTGTGATAAGGAAGCTGGGTGACAGAGGGAGCCACACCCTCCAAGCCGCCCTCTCTCTTGCTCTGCTCTATGTCCAGCGGCCTCCTGCTCTGCCAAGTCTTCCAAACCTCCCACTCTCCGCCCGTTCTCCCACTCTGCTCTCCACTGGTGAAGGTCCCGGGAGCCTGCAGGCATGGCTTGGCACAGCCGGCCTCGCCTCCTGGGGCTGGCAAAGGTCCTGGGACCCCACAGGCGTGGCTTGGCACAGCCAGCCTTGCCTCTTGGGGCTAGCGATGGTCCCAGGAACCCGCAACCGCTGTCACCTTCCGGGGCACTTGACACCTGCATATGCAAGTTAACCCACCATCTTTGTCAGGTTAATTTGCATACTCACTCCTGATTGGCTGGTGAGTGTAGCGGAGGGATGGTCAATTTACATGTTTCTCTTTTATTATATAGGATATTACCTAGAGGAAAAATGGATTTTCTATGAACAATTTTCTTTTAACACTTTGACATTTACTCGTCTACCCAGATCAATCAGCTAAAACCTTGGAAGACAGGACAAAACTCACTTCCCAGCCTGTCATTTGTTCTTCCTCCAAATAATCTTGGACAATGACACCAGTGGCTTAGTGTCAGTCTATGTAAAGCTAATCATTACTCCTCCATAGCAAATCCTTCAATGGCCCTCGCTACAAACAAAATGAAGTCTTAAAAAGGTTTTAGTGATTTTCCTCTGATTTATTTATTTTTTTATCCTCCCATTCTTGGTCATTCCTCCAAGAGCTGTGTTAAGGACAAATGATCTTCAGTGACATGTGAATTAAAAAGAGAAATTCAGATGATAAAATACAATTGTTGACTGGGATTTCTGGTGGACATTTTTTCATAATCAGGTAATTTCTAAGTTTAAAACAAAAACCAGTAGCCCTTGTGTGTTTATAAGATGAAGCATTCTCCTGATAGTTAAATTGATTTTTGAAACCAAAGTGGAGATATGTGCATTCCATTACTGCAAAAAAGTATTTGTAGAGGGCCTATCCTGTGCGAGAAGCTCATCTCTTGCAAGCTTCATTTTACCCCATGAGGCCAAGGTCAGTGTCTTTGTCATCTCCATTTCAGAGGTAAGAAACTCAGTCACCACAGGGCTAAGTGACATGTCCAAGCAGACAATGCTAGCCAGTGAACTAAGGCTACAAAAAAAAGTATTGATTTTGAGAGAGAAAGAGAGAGAGAGAGAGAGAGAGAGAGGAAGAGAGAGAGAGATTTGTTGCTCCACTTACTAGTATTTATGCATTCATTGTTTGCTTCTTGGATGTGCCCTGACAGGAGATCAAACCCTCAACCTTGACCTATTGGGATGATGCTCTAACAAACTGAGCTACCCGGTCAGGGCCTAAGGCTACATTTTAAATACCAGACTATATTCCTCCTTTCCAACTAAGAAGGGGCAGAACCAGGAGTTAGACATTAAGCATCTCAGAAAAAAATGTCTGAGAGTCAGAGTATGGTATTTAAAGGTATTAAACACTTCAACTGTACTACAAGTTAATTTTTTCTGTATATAGTTAATGCCTAGATTAAAGATAATCAATGAACATCTTTAAATTTACTTTTGATGGAGTAAAAAGGAGTCAGGCTAAGAAGGCATAACTCTCCTGAAATTGTCTATTAAAAATAATTAGCTTCTTTTCTAACATTATGATCAGATGGCGAAAATGTAGCTGCTTTTGCCACTGTGAAGAATGGAATAAAATGCTTTGAATTTAAATAATTTATTTTATTTTTACATATGAGCTGCCTACCAAGACAGTTCCAATTTGTGATGCAATCTCCAAACATTTATTTTTTGTCTCTAAGTTGAAGGAGTGTGGCAATGTCTCTGCTTCGATGTGTAGTTTGTATATTTAACCAGTCAATGCTAAATTACTTTCAATAAAATTCATTCAGGCTGTCACTATCATTGGAGATAACAGTGTGAGAGATATATATCCTCTGTCTGGTTCGGTTGCCTGAGAGGTTTTAGATCTATCCAAGGAAAATGAATGGAATAAGTGGAATCAACACATGAAAAGAAATACCTTTACTTTTAATTTGTTCTATCTGTGCAGTATTCCCAGCCATTAGCTATTCTAGTTAAATTGTAATGAATTGGCACAGGAGGATGGATGTCTTTTGAGATTGAGTCTGCTGTGTGGATGAAACCAAAGACCAGAAGTGAAAAATACTTTTGAATTCTCATTCAATTCTCTTATTGATTTACTGGACAACACGTGGATAAATTATATTGCATCTCACTTGTTTGTCCTGTCACTGATATAAGGTGTCACTGCTATGAAAGAATACCACCAGCTTGGTGGCTTATAAACAACAGAAATTTATTTCTGACAGTTCTGGAGGTTGGGAAGTCTAAAATCAAGGTGCCGGCAGATTCAGTGTGTGGTGAGAGGAGCTTCCTGGTTCACAGACAGACGTCTTCTTGCTGTGTCCTCACAGAAGGGGCTACGGAACTCTGTGGGGTCTCTTTTATAAGGGCACTAATCTCATTCATGAGGCCTCCACTCTCATGACCTAACCACCTTCCAGAGGTCCCACCTTCAAATACCATTCCATTGGAGATAAGGAGATTGGGTTAGAACATATGAACTGGAGGGGCGGGGGGAGGAGCAGAGGAGACACAAACATTCCATCTATAGCAAAGGGTAAGAGGAAAATCTTGGGAATACCACCTACAGGCACTCTCCTCAACAGTACCCATTTATTCATCAAATTCCTGCTGCTTATCAAGCACTGTTCTGGGTATTGTTCGAGTTGCAAATATAAATCTCATGTAAATCCTACCCTTAAAAAGTTTGTACTGTAATAATAAAAATATATAATAATAATAGTATAAAATATACAATATGTATAAAATATACTATAATATAAAGGCTATAATTATAGATATTGCAAATATTACTCTTATGCATCCTTTGAAACCTAAATCTAAAGCCACTCCTCCATGGAGACTTGCCTGACTCCTCTGAGTCCCTCAGACTGAATAAGTTGTCTATCCACTGTGTGCACATGATTTAGAATTTAAGTCTCTGTAATGTATCTGGATATATACAGTGGGTACTTCTCTTTCTTACTGAATTTAAAGCTCTATGATGAAGGGACTGTGTCTCCATGTTCTTTGTATCTCCACCTTGACAAGACCAAAGAAAGTTGGCAACAGTGTTTGTTAAATAAGTGAATAAATGAGTCAATAAGTGATGCAAGGTATCAAGAATATTTGAGGAGAGTAAATGAAATAATAGGAAGGGGGCCAGATCATAGGGAGCTTTGAGTTCTGAATAAAGAATTATGGAGTTACACTGTGATAGTAAGAAAAGAGCATGTGCCCTAGCTGGTTTGGCTCAGTGGACAGAGCATTGGCCTGTGGATTGGAGGGTCCTGGGTTTGATTCCAGTCAAAGGCTCGATCCCATCTCTCTCTCTCTCTCTCTCTCTCTCTCTCTCTCTCTCTCTCTCTTTCTCTCTCTCTCCTTCTCTCCCTCTCCCTTCCTCTCTGAAATCAATAAAAATATATTTTTAAAAAAGAAAAGTATGCATTTTATGTAACCTTAGGCAAGCTAATAATAATAGCTAATTTTATTATTTACTTACATATCAGGCATGATTCTAAGTGCTTTATGTGTATTGTCTTATGTATTTCTCTCATTAAGTAGGTCTAATTGTTCCCATAATACAGGAGAGGAAATTGAGACACAAAGAGGTAAGTGGCATGCACAGTTAGCATTGGTGAAGCCAGGATTTAGGTTTAGACTTTCTAATTGCTGTTTTAGATCTACCTTAGTTAGCTGTATCTATGTAATCTATCTAAGCTTTAATTTCTATCTGTACAGTGGGTCCTACAGGATCTTCCTTATTAGAATATTATGATATTCAATAATAGGGAGTGGGCCTAAGCTGGCAGTCAGACATCCTTAGCACTGCCACAGAGGTGGGAGAGACTCCTGCCACCACCACTGTGCTCGCTAGCTGTGAGCCCAGCTTCTGACTGAAAGGCGCTCCCCCTGTGGGAGCACACTGACCACCAGGGGGCAGCTCCTGTGCTGAGCATCTGCCCCCTGGCGGTCAGTGCACGTCATAGCAATAGGCCATTCCACTATCGGGCCAAAACCAGCTCTCTGACATCCCCCAAGGGATCCCAGATTGCGAGAGGGCACAGGCCAGGCCGAGGGACTGCACTGGTGCAAGATCGGGGCCCGAAAGAGACATGGGAGGTTGTCCAGCCAGGGAGGTACTGAGGGAGGGCTCCAGGGCATGTGTGGCCCGTCTTGCTCAGTCTCAATTGGCCGGATCCCAGCAGCAAGCTAACCTACTGGTCAAAGCATCTGCCCCCTAGTGGTCAGTGCACGTCATAGTGAGCAGTTGAGCAGCCTTAGCATACCATTAGGCATATTAGGCTTTTATTATCTAGGATAGTCAAAAGATGGAAACAAACCAAGTGTCAGTAAGGATCGCAGGTATGCAGACCTCACTAAAGATCAGCTACCCTTCTGTGAGAGTCTGAAGGACGCTATTGCCAGAGCTCTGCCCTTTTGGAAGGAAGAAATAGTGCCCCAGATCAAGGAGGGGAAACGAAATGGGTACTGATTGCAGCCCATGGCAACAGCCTTTGGGGCATTGTCAAACATCTGGAGGGTCTTTCTGAAGAGGCTCTCATGGAGCTGAACCTGCCGACTGGTATTCCCATTGTCTATGAATGGACAAGAAATTGAAACCCATCAAGCCCATGCAGTCCCTGGGGGATGAAGAGACCACACTAAAGCTGTGAAGGCTGTGGCTGCCCAGGGCAAGGCCAAGAAGTGAAGGCGAGCAGGCAAACGACTTTCCCCAAAGACACCCTTCCTCCCATCCCATTCTTCTGCATCTCTCTTGTGCACAGGTCACACTGACCACATCTGTAGGCATCTTAGGTTGTAGCTGCAGATGGAGACTGGTGGCTCCCAATTTTCTTTTAGCCATTTTGTCTCCTACACCCACTCCCTTCATGCAATCTAGTCAGAATGGCACCTCTGGGGCATGGGTCCTCAGTCCAAGCCGGGGGAGACTCTTAACTTAAAAAACTCTGTTTTTTTGCTAGTGTTTTGCTTATTACTAAGGACCTGCTAGAGAGTAGGGGGATAGGGAGGAGCCATGTTAAGGCATGACCAATGAGGAGAGGCAAGAGAGCCTATTTGTGTCCCCCCAGCAGTCCTGTGCTATTCTGTAGTCAGGTGAACTGACTGGGGGGCTCTAGTCATTCCAGTGGAAGATGAATGCATGGTGATTCAAACAAACATTTCCTCCTTGATCCCAGACAGCTGGCTCCAGAAGATTGAGATCAATCCTGAATGTTTACGTGTTGCATTTACTTCTACAAAAAAAAAAGTACATCTATATAAAATAATACAAAACAAAAACCCTTCTGGGGTTTTTAGTGGTGGATGAACTATTCCCACATGTGGTCACCACAAAATAAGCCATTCTTCACACCAAGGTGGGGTGAGCTCCATGACTTGTAGGAGTTATCGTGCTGTGTTTTAGAACCCCCGCCCCGCCCCCCGCCTTATTGTCTCATGGCAGTGAAATGACTCTTGATCATGTCCAGGTGTGTCTTTCACTGTGTCTGAGTTCTGAATCATGTTCCAGTTGCTTTGCCCTGCCACTTGGGCCCAGTAAGCATTTTGAGCATAACTATTAAATCTTTTTCAGATCAGTATAATAAAGGAGTGATGTGCAATTTAAAAAAAAAAGATCTAGGCTGCTATGTAAGTAGATCAGTTAGATTTGCAGTTGGGTTCAATGCAGAGGTATAGATACTAGAAATACAAAACAAAGACTCAGATCTCTCTTCTAAAAAACAAAAACAAATCCTGTGATATTCTTGAGGCCACAAGACGTGCCCTTATAAACAAATTAGAAGAAAATACAAGATGTCAGGTCTCAGCAAATGACAAAATGTTTGGCATCAAAAACAATTTTTTAAAACTACAGAGATATAGAAAAGGGAAACACAAATACAGTCCAGAGTTACTGGGATGCATTACTTAAGGGAGTGAGATTGGTTGTGGTCTGGGTAGATAGGTAAGATTTAGTTTATCAGAGAGGAGGAAAGAAGGCACAAGTTTCAAGGGGCAGTGGTGGGCAAGCTGTACTAATTAATGGGAGACCTAAAAGGCTCAGCAAAGATAGAAGATGGGGCTGTGATGGATGATATAACAGTACGTTAACACGATTATACATCACCACCTACTGGGCACTTCAACCATGGACTGAAGTCTAGAGAGGCCAGGTGTGCTGGCCTGTCACCCCAGTGCCTCTGAAGCAGCCTGGCCTCCTAGCAGGACTCCATTTCTCCTGCTGAACCTCTATTCTGAGAGCCAACCACCGTGCCCAACTTGGCACTAACAGTCTCACTGCTTTGCACAGCACTCGTGCTCTTCCCTGTAGGTGAGACCACCTGGCCTCGGGAAGAAGCCATTAAAGACCCAGGGTTATCAATAACTGCCACAGAGTCAGCTAATGGAGGGGAGCCAATGAAAAAGCATTGTTCAAAGAAAAGCACTGATCTGGGACTCAGAACAGCAGAAGCCTTTTCTGGCACAGTGATTGGCATTGCATCCCTGCTTCTGAATCAGTGCTCACATTACACGCCTAGATCCGCTGCTGGGAACTGGGCAACGTGAAGGTCCGGTGCAGGGTAATGCGTTTAGTGCCTTCACCCATACCAATCCTCTAATCCTTATGGTTTTGAGATGGGGAAATGTACCAAATCAGCTGACATTTCAAAAAGAAAGAATATACCTATTGCTGAAGGAACTCTGAAGCCAGCACTCTTGGTATATGTTTTTAAGCAACTTGGCAATGTAGTAAATTTTCCTTAAAATTGGCACAATCATTCTATCTCAAGGAAATAATATTAAGGACATTATCTAAAATACAGAAATAACTTGTATGCACAAAGATGTTTGTTATATAAATATTTAAAATAGTAAAAAGTTGGAAAAATCTTAATTCCAGCAATTTGGGAATGGTTAAATGAATTAAGGTATTACCATGCGTCGTAATATTAGTAATCAGAAATATTTTTATAAAAAATATTTTATTTTGAGAATGTAAAATTTTTATACTGTAATGTTAACCCACAAAAACCAAAATTTAAAAAATAAATTGTATATTGATTGTTAACCCAAGTTTTCTAAGAGGATAAAAATATAACGGTTATTAAAAAAAATAGTATTATCTCTATAGTTTGTGAAATTATATGTGCTTTCTTTTTTTATTTTTAAAATATATATTTTATTGATTTTTTACAGAGAGGAAGAGAGAGGGATAGAGAGTTAGAAACATCGATCAGCTGCCTCTTGCACACCTCCTACTGGGGATGTGCCCGCAACCAAGGTACATGCCCTTGGCCGGAATCGAACCTGGGACCTTTCAGTCCACAGGCTGATGCTCTATCCACTGAGCCAAACCAGCTAGGGCTATATGTGCTTTCTTAAATCTCCAGCTATACTCCACAGACTTTCTGCATGAGTAGATGTTTATTTTGTCATTGTAAATAAATAAGCAGCTAATTAGGAAGAATAGACAACAAAACAAAAATGGGAGGGTAAATTAGAAATTATGATTGAACATTTTACTTATATGGGATTCAGAATCTGTCCTGTCTTTTGATCACAAACGTTGCCTTTTCCCTGCCCACAATCCTCCCCCTTAGTCCCATATGAAGTCAGTGGTGGTCCCACTGTCAGAGGAAGTCCTAGGGCAGGCATGTTTTTCATGTTTGCCATCAGGGAAGCTAGCTGGCGTGGGTTTGGAGGCAGCTTTCCCACCTCATGAGTGTAAACACTGATTTCAGCATGGCCCCTGCCCTATCATTCCTTGTGTGGCAAGGCACGAGGCCCGCAGAGGCAGCCTACACCTACAGCTGGTGTATTGGTTGTGCCAGCCTTGCCGAGTGGTTAGCCAGCTTGAAATGGCACGGGAAGCAGATGGCCAGCAGTGCCTTCTTTGGCTGGCCCATGAGAGCCATCTGGAGAAATGGAAATAGGTCCGCCACCTGGAGAGGAAGGTGTTGGTAAATAACTCTAACTTCTTATTTTACAATGTGCAGTGTCCAGGGCGGAACCCAGGACAACCTGCTTCAGGTATTGATGGCAAAACAATCCCAAGCTCATAGGATATATATGGAAACCTTACTGGAGGGACAGCTTTCCCGAGGCCAGAGCCCCGGGACTCCGAAACCCCACCAACACAATTTTGACTCACAGTGGTGTTGTGAGTGCCAGAGAAACAAATACAAAGACTGCAGAAAGCCCTTCTTTTCTGGAGAAGACATCTGGACAACGTGTGCTCTGCGTGGGTCCTGCCTCCCTTGACACTTCCCTCCCGGTTCCAGGTCCTCCAGCTGCCCTGCATGCCCCTGAGTAAAGAGTCAGTTCCACAGGAGCCATTGCAGCCTTGGTCCAGTTACTCCGCATGTCTTCAGGTGCTTTCCCTTTTGACTTAAATTCCTGGCTCCCCAAAGGGAGGTTATAATCCCCAGCGCTTTAGGGGTGGAAGTACCTATGTTCTGGAAGTTGAAATGTAAATAAAAGGGTGCTTAAGTGAGGCCAAGAGAAAAAGAGAAAGAGGGGAGATGTGGTATTCAGTCTCCTGCTTCTGGAGGGCAGAATGCTGTCCCTTCCCTGTGCTTTCCTGCAGCTCTGTAGCCCACAGAAGGGCCAGGTGGACCCCTAGGCCTCATTAAAGGCCTCCAGGTCCTCTTAAACACCATCATGGGCATTCCAGTGCAAGCTCACCCACTGACTCTGGGCAGATAGGAAAAGTGCCCCCTCCAGGCTAATGCTGTCCCTTTCCAGGAACCTGACCTGGGGGAAGGGAGCACCACCCTCTGTAGGGGTTTAGCTAACTGTGGGGTTTAGCCAGCTTTAGGTCTTCATCAGCAACATGAAAACAGGGCCCACACTTTATCATCGTCACAAAATGTCATTCACTCAAGGACCTCAAAACTATGGCTTACATGTGCATACATGTCTTTATTCAACAAACATTTCTCAGAGGCTTACTCTGTGCTAGGTGCCAAGGGAAAATTTAAGTGAGCCAAGATCTCTACTTATAAAGGCTTCTATGACTTGGGATGATGAACACACAATACAATGTACAGATGGTGTATTGTAGAATTTTGTATCTGAAACCTGTAGAATTTTGTTAACCAGTGCCACCCCAATAAATTCAATAAAAAGGAAAAAAATAAAGGCTCCCTATGATAAAGGAAACAGAAGTTTAAAATGTATGTGGAGAGAGAGAGAGATAACATATATGAAATATATACCCAATGTTTGGTAATGGGAGGAAAAACCTCCTCTGCATGGGGAAGTAGAAGGGGAAAGGGCATTTTATCTGGCTTTTAAAGCTGTGAGTTAGAATTTCCCTATCAGAAACTTTATATTTATGGGGGGTTCATAATATACCCAGCCCCAAATCTATTATGCAACTTCACAAGCAGCTCTGCACGGTGAAGTGACCAAGTTCTACACAACGAGATGTGAGTAGATGGTGTGAGACTTCCAAGGAGTTCCCTTAAAGAACAAGGAATTAATATTTTCCTTTTTCCTCTAGATGTCAACCTGGAACTCAAATGTGATGGTTAGGATGCTAGAAGCCACCTTGGGTTAAGAGGTGAAGTTTAAAAGTATGGAAGCCATGCTTTGATGATGGTCAATGGAAAAACAGGAGTCTGGGGCTGAGATAGCTGTAGAGCTGCCACACCCTCCCAGGACTGCCCATCTTTCTACTTCTTTTATGTGAGAGAGATTAAATTTATATTTGGTGAGAGCCACTCAAAACATTTTTCTCCTATAAATCCAAACTTAATCCTAATGACATAGAGACTTAAAAGGGCAAGGTATATTTGGAAAATGACATAATGTTCATAACAGTTACTGAAGGGTGAATAAAAAGTATGGTAAAAAGAAAAAGAAGCAGATTGATTTGATTTGGGAAGTCATAGTTAGGGGTTTGGCTATCTTCACTTACAAAAGGAAGTTGATCATAATTGTTTCTTTGGAAACTGTATGATGGGAGGGTGGATTAGAGAGGGAAGAAATCTGTGGCAAGGAAATCATTTAGAAAACTGTGCTAGAATTCAGCAAGAGATGACAAAGGGCTGGGAGAAGGTGGAAGCAATAAAAATAGAAAAGATGTGGCCAGCCCTAACCAGTTTAGCTCAGTGAATGGAGAGTTGGCCTGTGGACTGAAGGGTCTGGGTTTGATTCCGGTCAAGGGCATGTACCTTGGTTGTGGGCACATCCCCAGTAGAGGGTGTGCAGGAAGCAGCTGATCAATGTTTCTCTCTCATCGATGTTTCTAGCTATCCCTCTCCCTTCCTCTCTGTAAAAAAACAATCTACAGTAATAAAAGACAAAGATGCTAATTGCCCATACCTTCTCTACCCCTCAAGCCACACCTATCAGCCAATCGGAGTGACTAGATGCCAATTAACCCAACCAAGTTGGCAGCCGGCAGCCACGAAGCTGGAGCAAGCAGGAGGCTTGGTTGCCCCAGCGATGGAGGAAGCCAAACTTCCCGCCTGCCCAGGCTGGCTGTGGCCTCTGAAAAAGGCAACAAAGTTTCAATTATAGAAGCTAAATAAATCCCAGATACCTGCTTCCAGCCAGCCTCCACTGGGAGCTTGGGTGGCTGGGGGCTGTGGCCAGCCTGCAAATAGCCATCAACCCCTCACCCAGGATGGCCACACCCTCATGGGGTGAAGGTCCCCGCTGGGGGGCTCAGCCAGCCTGAAAATGGCCCTCAGCCCCTCACCCAGACTGGCCAGGCACTCCAGCAGGACCCCCCACCCTGAAGGGGCTGTGGCCTGCCTGCAAACAGCCATCAGCCCCTCACCCAGGCTGGCCAGGAACCCCACGGGGGACCTGAAGGGGCTTTGGCCAGCCTGCAAACAGCCATCAGCCACTCAGCCAGGCTGGCCAGGCACTCCTATATAATAAAAGGGTAGTATGCAAATTGACCCTAACAGCAGAACGACTGGGAATGACTGGTCACTATGACACACACTGACCACCAGGGGGCAGATGCTCAATGCAGGAGCTGCTCCCTGGTGGTCAGTGTGCTCCCACAGGGGGAGCTCTGCTCAGCCACAAGCCAGGTTGATGGCTGCCAGTACAGTGGTGGTGGTGGGAGCCTCTTCCACCTCCTCAGCAGCGCTAAGGATGTCCAACTGCAGCTTAGGCCTGCTCCCCGCTGGCAAGTGGACATCCCCCGAGGGCTCCCGGGCTGCCAGAGGGATGTCTGACTGCCAGCTTAGGCCCAATCCTCCGGGGAGCAGGCCTAATCCAGCAGATGGTCATCCCCCGAGGGGTCCCAGACTGCAAGAAGGCACAGGCCAGGCTGAGGGACCCTCCCGAGTGCACAAATTTTTGTGCACCGGGCCTCTAGTAAAACATATATTAAAAATAAAAAAGGAAAGATGTGGCCAGTTCAGAAGACAGTTATGAAGTAGAATTAATAGACTTGACCTCCCAATGGATACAGAGGATGGAGTTCATGATTCCGTCTTGGTGAATGGTCATAGCATTATTAAAAACAGAGATGTAATAGGAGAGGCAGGCCTTACGTAAGCTCTGCTATTAACTATATGTCTTGTGATATTAGGCAAGTCACTTAACTTCCATGGGGCTCACCTGTAAAAGGAGTAGGTTGGAATAGGTAACTTCAGATGCCCCTGCCTCTTTTATAAGGAAATTAGTTCACTATTTCACAAAATAGTCAAATTCTCATGGTGCTGCATTAGGCAACATCTCAAAGGAAAAGGGCTATTGATTCATCTCAATGTACCAGGGCTATTGATTCATCTCAATGTACCAGGATGCAAGCTCTCACACAAGACACCTGAAGACTATCCAACCAACTTTTAGTCGATCCTTTTCTTTGATTAAAATTGTTTGTTACCATTTTGTGTGTGTGTGTGTGTGTGTGTGTGTGTGTGTGTGTGTGTTTGTTTGTTTGTTTTTTAGTAAAAAATAATTTCATACAATTGTAGGACAACCAGACTAACAGGTAAATTTTGCCAATTTTTCAGAAGTTGAAACTCCTAAGAAAAAACATAATTTACTTCACTCTTTATGACTGGGTGTAAAATACATTAAACAAGTAGATGTCAGGGAGATAAATAGATTATCCTCACACCATTCTGTTCATTATTAGAAAGGCTCTGAAACAAAATCTAACATGGGGTCTCTAGTTATAAAAATTCAGATTTTGTAGATTACTCTTTTCTATTGAATTTATTGGGATGACATTGGTTAATAAAACAGCACAGTTTCAAGTGTACAATTCTATAACTCATCACCTGCATACTGCATTTTACGCTCACCACCCAAAGTCAACTCTTTTTCCACTACCCTCTTTTCCCCTTTGCCATCTTCCACCTCCCACCACCCAGCTTTCTCTCTGGCAGGCAATCACCATACTGTTATGTGTGACTGTTCTCTCTCTCTTTCTCTCTCCCTCTCTCTCTCTCTCTCTCAATTGTTCTTTTGCTTAATCCCTTCACTGTTTCCCTCAGCCCCATAATGCTCCTCCCCTCTGACAGCTCTTAGTCCGTTCTCTGTATCTATAAGTCTGTTTCTATTTTGTTTGTTTATTTTGTTCATTAGATTCCATATATAAATGAAATCAAATGGTACTTGTCTTTCTCTGACTGGTTTCTTTCTTCCTTTCTTTCTTTCTTTCTTCCTTTCTTTCTTTCTTTCTTTCTTTCTTTCTTCCTTCCTTCCTTCCTTCCTTCCTTCCTTCCTTCCTTCCTTCCTTCCTTCCTTCCTTCCTTTCTTTCTTTCTTTCTTTCTTTCTTTCTTTCTTTCTTTCTTTCTTTCTTTCTTTCTTTCTTTCTTTCTTTCTTTCTTTCTTTCTTTTTCTATCCTCCACCCGAGGATACTTTTCCATTGATTTTTAGAGAGAGGGAAAGACAGAGAGAAATATTGATATGAGAAAAATATATCAATTGGTTGCCTCCTGTACGAGCCTTGACCAGGGCCCGGGCCAAAGAGGAGCTTACAACCAAGGTACATGCCCTTGACCAGAATCAAACCCAGGACTCTTCAGTCCACAGGCCGATGCTCTATCCACTTAGCCAAACCAGCTAGGGCTACATCATTTTTATTATTTTGTATTTTATTGTTGACAGTATTACAGATACCCCTCATCTTTCCCTGCCTTTACCCTCTTCCTCTCAGTTCCTACCCTACCCCAGGCCTTCACCACACTATTATCTGTGTCCATTGGTTATGCATATATGTATACATGTTCTTTGGTTAATCTCTTCCTGCCTCCCCCTGCATCCCCTCTGAGATTTGTCAATCTATTCCATGCTTGCATGCTTCTGGACCTATTTTGTTCATCAGTTTATTATGTTCAGTAGATTCCACTTATAAGTAAGATCATGTGATATTTGTCTTTCTCTCACTGGCTTATTTCACTTGGCACAATATTCTCCAGTTCTATCCATGCTATCACAAAAGGTAAGATGTCCTTCCTTTCTATGACCGAGTAGTATCCCATTGTGTAAATGTACCACAACATTTTTTTAAAGATTTTTTTTACTGATTTTTATTTTTATTTATTTTATTTTTTAAAATATATTTTTATTTATTTCAGAGAGGAAGGGAGATGGAGAGGAGAGATAGGAACATCAAGGATGAGAGAGAATCATTGATTGGTTGCCTCCTGCATACCCCCTATTGGAGATTGAGCCCACCCCCAATTGGGGATTGAGCTCAAAACCCAGGCATGTGCCTTTGACAGGAATTGAACCTGGGACCCTTCAGTCTGCAGGCCAATGCTCTATCCACTGAGCCAAAAACAGCTAGGGCTTACTGATTTTCAGAGAGAGAAAAAGAGAAGGAGAGAGAGAGAAAGATCGATTGGAGAGCAGTCATCCCCAACCTAGGCATGTGTCCTGATCCGGAATTGAACAGCAACCTTTTGGTGCACAGGACAATGTCCAACCAATTGAGCCACACTGGTGAGGGTTGTACCACAGCATTTTTATCCACTCATCTGATGATAGGCACTTGGGCTGTTTCTAGATCATAGTTATTGTAAACAATGCTGCTATGAACACAGGGGTGCATATATTCTTTCTAATTGGTGTTTTGGGATTCTTTGGGATTGCTGGATAATAAGGCAGTTCCATTTTTAATTTTTTGAGGAAACGCCATACTGTTTTCCACAGTGATTGCACCAGTCTTCATTCCCATCAGCAGTGTACTAGGGTTCCCTTTTCTCCACATCCTCACCAGCACAAGTTATTTGTTGACTTATTGATGGTAGCCATTCTGACAAGTGTGAGATGATTACCTTATTGTAGTTTTAATTTGCATTTCTCTGATGATTAGTGATGTTGAGCATCTTTTCATATGTCTATTGGAAATCCTTATGCCCTCTTTGAAGAAGTCTCCATTCAAGTCCTTTGCTCACTTTGTAATTAGATTATTTGTTTTCTTAGTGTTGAGTGATATAAGTTCTTTATAAATTTTGGAAATGAACCCCTTATCAGATGTATCTTCCATTCAATTGGTTCTCTTTTCATTTTGTTGATAGTTTCCTTTGCTGTGCAAAAACTCTTTAGTTTGATGTAATCCCATTTGTTTATTGTCTCCTTAGTTTCCTTTGCCCTAGGAGATGTATCTGTTAACATATGGCTGATTTTTACTGCCAGATGTTATGTAGGCTCCTCTTCCCAAGCCTGGTGCTCTTCACTGGTGATCCCAACATGGTACTGAGACCCCACACCTTTCAGAGAGGACTTTTGCAGCCAAGATATCCCTCTGGCTTCTTAACTACCACATGGGGGTGCCAGGCCAACCCTCTCCACAACTCTGCCCTTCTTACCAGTCTCTATGTGGCTTCTTCTGTAAATCCTTGGTTCTAATACTCCTGTTCAGCTATTTTTCAGTTGGTCATTCAGGTTTATTTCTCTTTAATTTACCTGTAAATCCGGTTTGGCACTGGGATGGAGGTGAATGTAGCTTCCACCCACTCCACAGCCATCTTGAAATCTTCTATTCTTTCTTTTGACCAAATTTTGGGAGTTAAAGTCTCTGTCAAATTCATGCTCCTAAAGCCAGACTCTAGTATTCTTGATCAGCTCTTGTTTATTTAGATGTATTTTTTCCCCTTGATATTTCCAATTGAATTTCTATGCAAAAGTTTTTCTGATCTCATTAATTCTAGCATGTGAGTGGTGAGGGTGAAGTGTGGAAATTCATTGAGTTGATGTTAGAAGGTCCTTCCAGCTATGGGAGTTGTAATAAAGACCCAGTCTCAAAAGCTAACTCCACTCACTCACTCATTCATTCAATTAGTTCATTCTATATATATGTATTAAATGCCTTTCATGTGAACCTAGAACCACTCTTCTAGGTTCTGGGAAGTGCAATGAAAATAAAAATTTCTATGTTTTGAAGTTTATATTCTAGTGCAGTCGTTGGTTCTCTACCTGTGGGTCACGACCCCGACCCTTTCACAGGGGTCTCCTAAGACCATCCTGCAAATCAGATATTTACATTATGATTCATAACAGTAGCAACATTACAGTTATGAAGTAGCAACAAAAATAATTTTATGGTTGGGTCACAACATGAGGAACTGTATTTAAAGGGCCAGAAGGTTGAGAACCACTGTTCTAGTGGGAAGAGAGGAAGTGGATAATGATGCAAATAAGTAAATTATGTATTTTGTATTTGATAGTGATAAGTGCTAAGGAGAAAAATATTAACATAGGGAACAGGGATTATAGGTATTATAAAAGAAGATTAAAATGTTACATAGGGTGGCTCAGAAAGGTCTCACTGAGAAAAAGAGTAAAATTTTGAAAGAAGTGAACTGAAGAAATGGATATCATAAATATGAGTGTTTAAAATCCAGGAGGATTCAACTTCTCTTCTTAAAAATAAACTTTTTTTATTCTCCAGCCTCTAGACAAGGTGAGATCTAGAAAGCTTGTTTGGAAAGAAAGAGGGACAAATTTACTTTGGGGAGGGAAGGAGGGAGGAAGAGCAATCTAGGCAGAGGGAATGACAAATACTTGGGTGGGAGAGTCTCTGACATGTTTAAGAAACAGTGAGGAGGCCAACACAGTTGGGATACAGTGGGAAAGGGGGAGCAGTAATAAAGTCAAAAAGAGGACTGTGATGAGGTGAAGCTGAGAAGTGAAGCCTGAGTGGTTCCTTCAGATTGTTAGGGAGACCAATAATGTTTCTTTTCTAATGGCTTACCAGGTTACAAAAGCAGAAGGCAGGTATCAAGATGAGGTCATGGAAAGCTGCACAAACATCAGGGAGCTAAATTTCCTATGGGTTAGATAAAATTCATTTTCTACTAGGCCTTTCTATTTTCATCCTGATTTCAAATTTAATTATGAGAATAGAACAAACGAGAACTGACTTCTGGAATGCCAGGAACTCAGTTCTGTTGTATATATTCTGTTAGAATAAACCCAATAGCCTTGTCCACAGATGAAATATGACCTCTAACAGTCACTCACAGTGTTGTGACCTTGCAAGTGATCTACCCTTCTGGTATTTTTTCAATCTGCTTCTGCTTTTGTTTTTTCTTTGTTTTTTAATAAACCCATTTCATCATCTCATTCTGCCTGATTCCTACCGCAGGCTGAGTTCTGCAATTACTTCTCAACCCACAATGAAGTTTTCATCAGCTGAGCCATTGCAGCTGAATAGACATAGTCATGTCCCCAGGAAGTGGACAAGATGACCTAAACAGATTTTTTCAGTCTACCGCCAGGGATACCATGAATATAATGTAGCCAGCAGTGTGCTTAGCATTATGAAAGAACAGAACTTCTATATTTTAAACTAATCAGTGCTCATTAGAAGCAGAATAGTATAAATTAGTGACCGTAACACTGAAGTTAGAATGAGAACATTTTATTCCTAGCTCCTAGCTTTATTGCTGATTTACCAATGAACCCTAATTGATGTGCTGTATTTTCCTCGGTCTTGCTTCCTAAGCTGGAGAAGCTGAACTGAGCCTACTTTCATTATGTACCTTCTGATCATTGTTGCTCTCAGAGATGACCAAGAATGTGGATAATCAAAAGTCATTTCCATTTGGCTTGAGAATTATTAAGTTACTTTTGTGAAACTAACTTTTGTGGAAGTCACAGTATTTGAAATCAGAAAATAAAGCCACACTGAAAATTAGGAATTATATACATACTAGTGGCCCCTTGCACGAAGATTCACGCAATAGGCCTTCCTTCCCCTGGCTTCCAGCACCGGTTTTCCTCCGGCACCCAGGACCCAGGCCTTTGGTCTGGCCGCAGCAGCGAGCCTTGGCTTCTCTGCTATGGCTGCTCCCAGCCTCTCCTTTTTTTTTTTCCAGCTCCTTGAGCAGAGCCCAGGAGGGGCTGGGGGCCTGGGGTCACCCTAGCAACCCAGGGCCACCAGCCCCTCCTTGAGCAGAGTCTAGGGCCGGCGGGAAGTTTGGCTTCCTCCGTCGCCAGGAGCAACCCAAGCCTCCTGCTTGCTCCAGTTCCATGGCTGCCGCCATCTTCAGTCATCTTTACTCTTTGCTCCGCACCTGTGTATGCAAATTAGCCACCATCTTTGTTGGGTTTATTTGCATAGTCGCTCTGATTGGCTGGTAGGTGTAGCGGCGTGGCGGAGTGATGGAGTGATGGTTAATTTGCATGTTTCCCTTTTATTAGTGTAGATAATTTCATTACCCACCCTTTTCTTTCTTCCTCTCTCTCTTCCTCTCCCTCCCTTTCCCCCTCCTTCTTTCCTTCCTTAAGTAAATACCACCTTGTCAAACATCTGAAAAATAAACAAGTTTTTTTCTTATATGCCTATATGTATAACCCATGGACACAGATAGTAGTGTGTGTTTTTTTCTTCAAAAAACTCAACAAAGTAGGATCTGTGTGGTCACGTTTTAAGCTAATAGTTACTACCTAAAAGCCAGCACCATTTTCAATAAAAACACACTGTGAAAATCCATATTAGTGTCAGGAATAAAGCCAGAGTACCCACTGTTACTACTACTTTCTAAAAATGGTTCTGAAGATATTTGCCCATGCAATTAGCAAGGAGAAAAAATGAAGCATAAATAGTAGGAAAGGAACATAAAATAGTTATTATTTGCAAATGTTATACTTGCTTACATGAATATACAAAAGAATCAACTAAAAATTATAAGAAACAGGAATTTACAAATGGCTGAGTACAATCATAAATAGCAATCAACTGCTGTAGTATAGACAATAACCAATTGAAAGCTATAATGGAAGAAAATATAACATTAACCATAACAAAAAAATATAAAAATAAAAGAAATATTCAAATCTATACAAAAAAACATACATTTTCTTATATAGGAAAATGAAATACTATGTAGATGTCAGCTCTTTCTAAACTAAGAAATAAACTTAATTCTATAATAACAAATACAATTAAAATATTATTAATTTGTTCATTTGTGTGTTGTTGTGTTTGTGTGGTTTTTTTTGAACCAGAAAGATTGATTCACATGGAAAATAAAAAAATACTCAAGAAAATTCTGGGAATAAAAACAGTAATACTTTGCAAATAATTAGATATCCTTAATATATAGAGTTGTAGTAATTACCCTAATGTAATAATAATTCATGAATAGATATGCAAGAAAATAGGCAAGAAAATCTATAAGTAGACCCAAATAGCATATCCTGAATATTAGTGTATGGCAAGAATGGCATAGGAAATCAGTGGTAAGTGATGAATTATTTAATAAATGTGTTGGGACAACGAGATAGTCATCTGGAAAATAAAAAAAAATTATTTTGGAGCCTTACTTCATTACTTATACCAAAGTTGCAGGTGTTTTAAGGATTTCTATAGAACAATTAAAATAGAAGTATACTAAAAATATATTAAATATGTATGCACACAGGTATGTGTGTGTGTGTGTGTGTGTGTGTAAATAACTTTAAACTTGAGAACACATTTCTTAGGTTAATCCCATACTAAGAAATCATAAATGAAAATATAGATTAATTTGATCATATTAAATTAAAATAAAGAATTTTCATGGCATTAAAATATCATAAACAAATGACAAACCAGGAGTATGAGAAAATAGGAACTCAACTGCTCTTAGAAATATAAGTTGGTATAAACTCTGTAAAAGGCTATTTAGCAATACCTTATCACAATTAAAAATGTACATCTTTAATTTTGCAATTCTACTGTAAGAATTTACCCACAGATATTATTACCATGTCTTAAATGACAAACATATAGGGATATTCATCATAGCATTGTTTGAAATAGCAGAAAGATCAGAAACAACATAACTATATAGGGGACAGAGTACATATTTATGTATATATATGACATGGGATACTATACAGCCTTTATAATGAATGAAGTTCTGTATGGATTAATTTTGAACAATTTCCATTATACAGGAGTGGGAAAAGTAGGTGTATAATGGTAAGAGTAAAATATAAAGTGAAGAATATCATGTATAGAGTATGTGATTTTTTTTGTTTTGTTTTATACACATATGCTTTTATGTGCATTGAATATATGTAAACTGATGAAGTTATCTCTAGGGAATGAAATTGGGAAACTAAAGAAAGGGAGAGGTGAAGTAGGCTAAATTTTAAAAAATATGTTTTTACAGATTTTTTAGAGAAGAAAGGAGAGAGAGAAAAGTAGTGAAACATTGATGTGAGAGAGAAAAACATCAATTGGCTACCTTCTTTCCACCCCTTATTGGGAATCAAGCCCAGAACCAGGGCATGTGCCATGACAGGGAATCAAACCTGTGACTGGGACGATGCTCAACCAATTGAGCCACACTGGCCAGGGTGAGTAGGCTAAATTTAACCTATGAATTTTCATTTGAATGTTTTACTGTGTGATGTAATACTCAACGACTAGGCATGCTATTCAATTCAGTTGACCTTTGTACCAAGACTTTCTCAATGGAGGATGGAACGTCTTGTCAAAGATTGGTGTGTTTGCTGACTGGCTGCTGGTCTAGACCAGTGGTCGGCAAACTCATTAGTCAACAGAGCCAAATATCAACAGTACAACGATTGAAATTTCTTTTGAGAGCCAAATTTTTTAAACTTAAACTATATAGGTAGGTACATTGTTATTAATTTAATTAGGGTACTCCTAAGCTGGCCTTTGCTAAAAACGTCCTCAGTCTGATTGAGGTACATTCGCTGAGGTCGACCCCTTCCAACTCTCCCATCCACACTCGTCTTGTATACTTGTTTCATAGACGAGTGTGGATAGGAGAGTTGGAAGGGGTCGACCTCAGCGAACGTACCTCAAAACAATGTACCTCCCTCGCGCTGCGTATACCACGGCCGCCTGTGCCGCGTCTCTGTTAGCCTGATCGACCGACACCCCCCACTTCTTCTAATGCCACTTCTTCAAAATAGACTCGCCCAGGCCGAAAACCGACTTCTGTGCATGGGCCACAAAGTTTCAATTGCACTGTATGTGCACGCCCGCATGTGGTATTTTGTGGAAGAGCCACACTCAAGGGGCCAAAGAGCTTCATGTGGCTCGCGAGCCGCGGTTTGCCGACCACTGATCTAGACTGTTTCTGAAACAGAGAATGTATGTTTGTACTTACTGGGATGCTGTTGACTTAGATTGTAGTTGTTGTGCTAGGGATGAAAACCTCGAGTGTAATAGGAGGGTGAGACCAGGATTATAATGATGGGGTAGACTTTGGGATAAGGAGGTGAAACTTGATAGACACATTCACCCCTTTTATTAAAGTATTTATCTTGGATGGGAAAGGGCATTCTGGATGTCTACTTTGTAATCTGAAGAAGTAGAAACTCTTGTCACAAAGTTAACCAGAGCCTGCCATTCTTGTAAGGGAGCAAAATGGTTAAGAAAGCACAGCAGTAATTTAATGTTTATAAAGCATGGACTGAAATAACTACAGTATATCAAAAGCAAATAACTGCTGTGCAAATTGGTGTATTTTAATTTGGTTCAGACTATATTATACATGTTCTGCTTGTACTGTAATGTATGAGCTTGTATGTAGAGTTTAAATATATAATTAATATAGCTTTGAAGCTAGTCCTATGCACATGATTAAAATTTATCACAAAATTAGCTTTCAAATAGAGACTTTTAAATAAGTTATAGTCAATGCTATAAATTAGATCTTCTCTGATGAACTCTGAATTAAGGACTATAATTTATCTCAATGGCATTTTATTAGAGACATTTTAATTGCCATGACAGGTGAAAAGCACCATCCAGTAACTTGGCTAAACATTTCTGTTAATGAAATCATTTTTCCTCCTAGCACTGTTGGTTTAAGAATATTCTGCCCTAGCTGGTTTGGCTCAGTGGATAGAGCATCCGCCTGTGGATGAAGGGTCCTGGGTTTGATTCCGGCCAAGGGTGCATGCCCGGGTTGCGGGCTCGGTCTCCAGTTGGGGGGGGGGGGGGCGGCGTGAAGGAGGCAGCCGATCAATGATTCTCATCATCAATGTTTCTATCTCTCTATCTCCCTCTCCCTTCCTGTCTGAAATCAATAAAAATATATTTTAAAAAGAATATTGTTTTATTGAAGATGAACTAACAGTATTTTATACACACAATTCAGCCTCATGTTAAATCCCAGGCAAATCTACTTTGTGGGGTGCTTACCCCATAAAGGAAAAAAGAAATCTTTGAATATTTGTGAAGGATATGATAGTTCCTTGAAAGATACAAATGATAAAATGCAAATTTCCCTTCCAATGATTTAAAAAGTAAAGATCTGAGGATTGATTGCTGGTGAAATGATTATGGCATTTTCCTTGCTTTCCAATTATTTGTATTTTTTCTTATAATATAATACGTGCTTTTAAAAAATTCAAAATTATAGAAATATACAATTTCAAAGAGAAAACTTTAATAATTTATTCTCTAAGAGATAACCATTATGAACATTTTGGCATACATTCTTCCAGAATTTATCTACACAAAGTATTCTTTTCTTCTTAAAACTCTGAGTCTATTGCCAGCAATGTCTGAATTCTTCCTGCTGTGCCTTCTGCATCTTATCGAATTTGCCCACCCCTGCAGTTTCAATCACGTTGTTGGAATGGCATATTAAGCAAATATAGCCAAAATTCCCAGGTTCTGGGCTGAAGGACAGATTTCATGCCAACGCATCTGTGCCTAAGAGCAGATTTTCGATTGTGTGCCTGTGCCCAAGTAGCGACTGGGTGCCAGCTTGTCCAAAGCTCAGCAGAATACAGACCCTCCCACCCCCATGGAGTGAGATTGCTTCTTGTGGCTCCATTTCCTCAACCCCAGATGCCAGTATCTGGTGGATTATAGTGCTGAAGGGCCGGGTCTTTATCACACGTCCTCACATTTGTTCAGTGGATTAAGCAAGGTCCTTTACTTCACTTTCGCCCTTGTCAAAATGATGACCAAGTTTATTCCATCTTAGATGGTATGTTTCCCAGCTTCTAATGGATAGTTTTATGGTTTAATATTTGATCACTAGTTCAGTAGGCACTGGTGAGAAGCTTTAAAAAATGTCTTAGACAGTAATCTTTATTCAATGTGATAGGTCATTTAGAGTAAATATTCACCATTTAAAAAGAGGGTGAAATTAACAGTCTAAATGCCATGCATTTAGTATGTCATTGAATTTTAACATATCAAATAGATTTTCTAAAGCCTAATAAAATATTCCATGGATATTAGAATATTAATTCTGAGAAACCTGGGTCGGAATGAATAAAAAACTGTTAAATGTCTTACTGAATGTTGACAACTTGCCCACCTTCCTTAATATGCCGTATTCAGAGTTAGAAAAACAGAAAATGTGCCTAGCTGACAGCCAAATCTGTGCTTCTAAATTATTTTCAAAGTTGTCTATGATAGACAGAATTGGGATAGAATATTTAAAACACCAGCTTTTCCTTTTTCCATGTTGAATATATCTCCCATGTCTTAGAACAGCTGAATTTGTTGTATATATCAATAATATAGAAAAATTATGCATATTACCATTTATTGAAAACTTACTTTGCAGTAGACACTTTACTAAGAATTCATGTGGATAATATTGCAAACTAGAAGCACCTCTTTAATCTCATCAGTGCTTATAGATTATAGAGTTCTAATGAATTTCATATAATCTTTATATTTTCATATAAAAATAAGCAATAAAATATTAGTTTTCAAACAGGATAGTTACAAGAAGTTGACATTGTTATGATGAATTCTTGATAATTCCTCTACAGCACTTTATGGGCTAAACTTGCCAGAAAACTTTCAGAAGCAGAGTCCAGATGTGTGTGTGGCTAAACCTCCTGTCTCTCATTTAAGTATTTGTTTGATGAAGCCATGATATGAAATACCGCCCTTTGTGACATATCATGCAAAGCAAAATAAGTCAGACAGAAAAAGTCAAGAACCATATAATTTTGTGGAATATAAAACTGAAAGCAACAAATGAACAAACAAACAAAAACTCGTAGACACAGACAACAGTATGGTTACCACAGGAAAGGGGAGTGGGGCTCAGTAGAGGGGGTCAAATATATGGTGATAGAAAAAGATTGACTTTGGGTGGTAGGCACACCATGAAATACACAGATAGTATATTATAGAATTGTACACTGGAAACCCTCATAATTTTATTAACCAATGTCTCCCCAATAAATTTAATGAAAATATTTGTCTGATGAGACTTTCAGGGGTCTTGAAATTTATAGTAAGAAGGAACTTAAATAATATTGTCCTCATTTTATTGATGAGGAAACAGAAGATCAGAGCAAATGATTCATTTATCCATTCCATTGTCAGTCACGAAAAACCATCTACAGGCTTGATTATCTATTAGCTCCTGTGATAAAAAGTGAATAAGTCATGGCTCAGCCTAGTGTCCAGAATTTAAGAATTGTTTTCTTTAGTGGGGGAGGGAGTAGAAGCAGCATGAATATGTTGTCATGGGATTGGATATAGCCCAATTCTATTTGGGGGTAGAAGCCACAATTCACCATTAATTTGTTGAGCCCCTACTATGTGTCAGGCATAGGAGAATACAGTGTAAAAGAAAAACATGTCAGGCCTCTGCCCTCACTCAGCTTATAGTTGAATCGAAGAGAGAGTCAAAAGAAGCAAACAGACAAATGAAAAATTACAATTTGTGAAAATAAACAAGATGAAATGATTGAAAACTAGAGAGCAGTTTCTAATTAGATGGTTTCCCTGAGATGTCATTGAAGAAAGCTGAGTCCAAATGATGAGAAGTATCAAACCAGGACTAGCATGTGATCGGGTGTCCAGGTTGTGGCAAAGAAAAGTATACTGACCAGAGCAGGCAGGGCCTAGAAATCCATGCCATGGAGTCAAAATTACATTTGAAGAGCAATGTGAAACCATCAGGAGGTGTTTAGTAATGGGAAACACACTTTGTATTTTTAAAAGGACACCCTGCCTGTTGAGTGGGGAATGAATAGGAGTGCAACATGCAGTAAGGAGGGTCTATGCAATAGTCCAGATGAGAGATTGAAGTGAACTGACAATGGCAGCGGTGAAGAACAGTGCATGGGCTGAGATATTTTTGGGAGCCTTACATGAGGACTTGCTTCTGGATTGATTGTGGGAAATGAGGGAGGTTATCAAGGTTGATATCCAGGTTTCTGGCTTTGAAACTAAATGGATGACAATGCTGACGCATTTACTAGAAAATTAGGGAAGCCAGGGGCTGATTAGAGTCTTTAGAGGTCTGATACAATAAAAATATTGCATTGCTTTCTCTCTCTAAACATAATAGAAAAATAAAAACAACACTAAGAACAAATGAAAAGATGTCTAATCAAGTCCTAATCCTGATGACTACTTATAGTTTTTTTTTAAATATTAAATTCTTTGCTTAAAAAATGTTGGGGTTTTTTTTTGTTTTTGTTTTTTTGTGAAGGGACGTTCTCCTGTTTTGTTGGTGCTTTATCCATAAGCTTAGTTTTCTCATTCAATTACCAAGCCCTGGGAAAAATCTGGAGTTTTATTTTGGAATGTTGAGATGCATGTAGAACTGTTAAGAGATATCAAATAGTTAGTTGGATATACAACTGTGGAGGCTTAGAGGGTGAAATAGTTACATAAATTTGGGAGTTGTCAGCAAATAGATGGTTTTAAAAGCTACATAAATAGATGAGATCACCAAAAGAAAATGTGTTGAGAGAGGAAAAGAGGTCCAGGTGAATTTCTAACATTCGGATGAGGAGCAGACAAAGGAGACTGAAATGGAGGAGCCAGACTAGGGTCAGATAATGTCAGGGAAGCTAAGAGGAGAGTAATTCAGGAATGAGACAGCATACAGTGCTGTCAGTGCTTCTGAGTGGTCGAGTAAGATGTTGGAGAAGTGGATGTGCTGGTAATTTTAGCATGAAAGAGTTTGAGGCTATTGTTGAGACTAAAGTAGATTGAGAAGGTAATAAAAGGTGAAGAAGTAGAAATTATATGTGTAGAAAGTTTTTATAATCTGTTTTGCTGTGAAGGAGAAAATAATATTGGTGTAATTGTTGGAGGGGATTATTGGGTAAGGGATGTTTTATTTGGTTTTATTTTTACAGTTGAATGGTAATAGCAGATTTTTGCATGGAGGAATCATGCAGAGAGGAGAAGTTGATTGATCAGAAGAAAGAAGGTATTACTGAAGGAACTAAGTTCTTGAGAGGGTGAGAAGAGATGGGATTCAGAGCAGGAACGTCAAAGAAGATGGGGATCTTAGTGTCTGATGCTTAAGAATAGGAAGAAAATATCTTAAAATATTGATCTTTATGCTTCCCCCCAGCCAAATTCCTTGTATGAAATATTTTTCTTGATCGGAACATCCAGGTTGCCTTGAGAAATAAGAATTTTATAGCATAAATAAAATGCTAGTAAATCGTAAAGAGTAAAAAAGGAAAATGTGAAGACGGATACAGAATTTATGTCAGAAATTGATGTCTTTCAACTGATGTCAGAAAGATGTACCTGAACAGTAAGTAGATGATGAGCCTGAGTTTCTCCATCTTCCTGAGGAAATCAAAAAAGGACTGAAGCCTAAGAGGAGGTCTGTGGGTAAGACACAGGAGAGGAGACCTCAGAGAATCACATAGAAGAGGAGCAGGCTAGAATCAGGAGACTGCTGAACCCGCTCTAACAGCCAGCATCAGAGAATTTTGTGGAAGCTTAGATAACACCTACTAATAATGATAACTCATATTTATTAAGCATTTGCTATGTGGCAGGCAGTATTCTAAGTGCTTTTACATATAATAATTAATCCAATCAGATGATTTAATGTGAGGTATGAAGAATTATTTCTCCATTTTATACACGAGGAAACTGAGGTGTAGAACTTTCCCAAAGGCACACAACTTTAAGTGGGGTCAGAAATTCAAATCCAGGTAATCTGGGTCTAGAGCCTCATTCTAATCACTGTTGCAAATGTTTGTAGATCGTTTGTTAACAGAAGGAAAAATTTCTGCCTGATGGCCAAGCAATAACTAAAGTTAGCCATCCATCATTTTAGTGTTGTGTGAGTACTTTCTATCAAAAGTTACTTATATGAGCTCCAGCTGGAGCTCATATAAGTAATCTGTTTTTTGTTTTTCAAGCTGTCTTACCTGGGAATAAATATCACAAATATAAGTGTTTAGGGTCCAGAAAGGTTCAACTCCCTTCTTAAAAATGAATGTGTTTATTTTTCAGATGCTAGACAAGGTGATATTTACTTTAGGTAGTGAAAGAAGGAAGGAAAGAAGGAGGGGGGAAGAGAGGGAAGAAGAAAGAAAAGGGTGGGTAATCCTATCTAATAATAGACAAACATGGTAATTGACCATACCTTCGCTATGCCTCCCATTGGCTAATCAGTGCGATATGCAAATTAATCGCCAACAAAGATGGTGGCTAATTTGCATACTGCAGGCAGGGTAGGACAGTGCCATCCCGTCTGCCCTGCCACCATCTGGGCCTGCTATCTGCGACCCAGGGCAGCGGGCGTCCCCAGGCGGCCGGGCAGTGCAGCAGCGATCGGCTGGCCCCCCCGGCCTCCATCCGGCCCTCCCGCGGGGGACCTGGGGTTGGTGGGTGGGACCGTGGCAATCCGCCACCCGCCAGCCTCCATCCGGCCCTCCTACGGGGGACCCGGGGGCGGTGGGTGGGACCGCGGCGATCTGCCACCCACCAGGCCTCCATTTGGCCCTCCCACGAGGGCTTTGAAGGCGGCTCCAGTTGGAGTGGCACTGGTTTTCCTCTGGTACCTGGGACACAGGCCTATTGCATAAATCTTTTCATGCAACAGGCCTCTAGCGAAATTATATATATGTAATTTCTAATTTTCAGTACACCAGGCCTCTAGTTGTAAATAATGCTGCTATGAACATAGGGGTACATATACTCTTTCTGATTGTTGTTTCAGGCTTCTTGGGATATATTCCTAGAAATGGGATCACTGGGTCAAATAGCAGTTCCATTTTTAATTTTTTGAGGAAATCCACATTGTTCTCCATAGTTGTTGTACCAGTCTGCATTCCTACCAATAGTGCACTAGGGTTCCTTTTTCTCCACATCCTCGCCAGCATTTGTTATTTGTTGATTTATTGATGATAGCCATTCTGGCAAGTGTGAGGTGGTACCTAATTGTCGTTTTAATTTGCATCTCTCTGATGACCAGTGACATTGAGCATATTTTCATATGTCTCTTGGCCATTTGTATGTCTTCTTTGGAGAAGTATCTATTTGAGTCTTCTGTCCATTTTTAAATTGGATTGTTTGTATTCCTTTTCTTGAGTTGTATGAGTACTTTATATATTTTGGAAATTAACCCCTTGTTAGATGTATCATTGGCAAATGTGTTCACCCATACAGTGCATTCCCTTTTCACTTTGATGCTGGTTTCCTTGGCTGTGCAGAAGATTTTTAGTTTCATGTAGTCCCATTTGTTTATTTTTTCCTTTGTTTCTCTTGCCCTAGGTGATATACTAGTATCTGTGAAAATTCTGCCATGTGAGATATCTGATATTTTGCAGCCTATGGTTTCTTCTAGGATATTTACGGTTTCATGACTTACATTTAAGACTTTTATCCACTTTGAGTTTATTCTTTTGTATGGTGTAAATTGATGATCTAGTTTCATTTTTCTGCATATACCTGTCCAATTTTTCCAACACCATTTATTGAAGAGACTGTCTTTATTCCTTTGTATGCTCTTGCCTCCATTGTCAAATATTAATTAAGCATGATGGCTTGGGTCGATTTCTGCATTCTCTTTTTGTTCCAATGATCTATATGTCTGTTGTTGTACCAGTACCAGGCTGTTTTGAGCACAGTTGTTTTGTAGTATAACTTGATATCAGGTATTGTGATTCCTCCAACTTTGTTCTTCTTTCTCTAGATTGCTGTGGCTATGTCAAGATTTTTTTTATTTCATATAGATTTTGGGAATGTTTGTTCTAGATTTATGAAGTATACCATAGATATTTTAATAGGGATTACATTGAATCTATAGATTGCTTTGGGTAGTATGGATATTTTAATGGCGGTGATTCTACGAATCCATGAACATGGTATATTCTTCCTCTTGTTTATGTCTTTTTCTATCTCTTTTTTCAATGTCCTGTAGCTTTCTGGGTACAGTTCTTGTACCTCCTTGGTTAAGTTTATTCCTAAGTATCTTAATTTTTTGTTGCAATGGTAAATGTTATGGTTTTCGTTTCTCTTTCTGAGAAATCATTATTGGTGTATAAAATGCCATTGATTTCTGAGTTAATGTCACCTTTCCCTGGCTTGATAAAGATATACGATAACAAAGCACATACAATTAACGTACTTGGAATAAATCCTGGCACATAGTGTGCAACAAGTATTAGTTGTGCTTTTTATTGTTATTATTAAAAATCCCTTCAGAGAGGAGCCCCAGAACCTGGAAAGTAGTAATAGTGACCATTTATTGAGCAGTTACTATATTCCAGGCAGTCTGTATGGGCAAAGGAGACAGAGGATCAGAAGGGAACATAGCAAGAAAAAGCAAGAAATTGTGGCTTAATGGTTCTTCTCACTGTTAAAGGAAGAGATCTCTAGTATTTAGAATTTGCTAAAACAAAAAAAGAGACTTCTATGGAAGAGACAACATTAGCCAAAACATTCCTGTGTAGGTGTGTTAAATTTACTGAGAAGAAAAGAGAGCAAGGATTTAGGGTGAGACCAATGCTCAGAGCAGTAGGCACTTGGCTGGAGATTTCATTTGGCTCTATCTCCTGGGTCCCCCTGGTGACAACATGGGTGAAGGAAGATACACAGTATCAATAGGAACAGACAGACCAAGGGTTTTGCACCGGCAAAAATGGTTTCCAATCCTGCACTTTCCACTTACTAAATTAGAACAAAATCCTCTACTTTCTGATCCTGTTTTAAATGGATGTTCTAAGGAATGAATGGGATAAGTATAATGTATGTAAAGCCCTTGAGGCAGAATAGCTGTGTAATAGCATAGTTATTATTATTATAACAAAACTCAAATTTTACAATGTCCTAAAATTTACATATGAAACTGCTGTCAGAAAATATGTTAATTTAAATATATATATATATATATAATCTTTAATTTCTTTATTGGTTAAGGTATTACAAATGTGTCCTCATTCCCCCTATTAACCCCCAAACTCCCCCCCCCCCCCACTCATGTTCTCATCCCCCTGTTGTCCATGTCCATTGGTTTGGCTTATATGCATGTCTACAAGTCCTTTGGTTGATCTCTTCCCCTTACCCCCACCCTCTCCTACTTTCCCTCTGGGGATTGATAGTCTGATCACTGTTTCTCTGTCTTTGGACCTGTCCCTCTTTATCAGTCTATGTTGTTCTCTATATTCCACAAATGAGTGAGATCATGTGGTATTTTTCTTTCTCTGGCTGGCTTATTTCACTTAGCATATTGCTCTCCAGTTCCATCCATGCTGTTGCAAATGGCAAGAATTCCTTCTTTTTTACCAAAGCGCAGTATTCCATTTGTAGATGTACCACAGGTTTTTAATCCACTCATCTGCTGATGGGCACTTAGGCTGTTTCCAAATATTAGCTATGGTGAATTGTGCTGCTATGAACATAGGGGTGCATATATCCTTTCTGATTGGTGTTTCTGGCTTCTTGGGATATATTCCTAGAAGTGGGATTACTGGGTCAAATGAGAGTTCCATTTTTAGTTTTTTGAGGAAACTCCAGACTGTACTCCACAGTGGCTGCAAGAGTCTGCATTCCCACCAGCAGTGCAGAAGGGTTCCTTTTTCTCCACATCCTCTCCAACACTTCTTGTTTATTGATTTGCTGATGATAGCCATTCTGGCAGGTGTGAGATGATACCGCATTGTCGTTTTGATTTGCATCTCTTGTATAATTAGTGACTGTGAGCATGTTTTCATATGTCTTTAGGCCTTCTGTATGTCTTTCGAAAAGTGTCTATCTAGGTCCATTGCCAATTTTTTGATTGGATTGTTTATCTTCCTATTGTTAAGTTGCATGAGTTCCCTGTAGATGTTGGAGATTAAACCCTTATCGGTGATATCATTGGCAAATATGTTCTCCCATGCAGTGGGCCTTCTTGTTGTTTTGTTGATGGTTTCCTTTGCTGTGCAAAAGCTTTTTATTTTGATGTAGTCCCATTTGTTTATTTTCTCTTTAGTTTCCATTGCCCTAGGAGCAGTATCAGAGAAGAAATTCCTTCAGCATATGTTTGCGATTTTGCTGCCTGTGGATTCCTCTAGTATTTTTATGGTTTCCTGTCTTAGGTTTAAGTCTTTTCTCCATTTTGAGTTTACTTTTTTGTATGGTGTGAGATGGTGGTCTAGTTTCATCTTTTTGCATGTATCCGTCCAATTTTCCCAACACCATTTATTGAAGAGACTGTCTTGACTCCATTGTATGCTCTTGCCTCCTTTGTCGTATATTATTTGGGCATAGTGGTTTGGGTCGATTTCTGGGTTCTCTATTCTATTCCATTGATCTATATGTCTGTTCTTGTGCCAGTACCAGGTAGTTTTGAGAACAGTGACTTTGTAATACAGCTTGATATCTGGTATTGAGATCCCACCTACTTTGTTCTTCTTTCTCAGGATTGCTGCAGCTATTCGAGGTCTTTTTTTTATTCCAGATGAATTTTTGGAGTGTTCGCTCTAGATCTTTGAAATATACCATTGGTAATTTAATGGGGATTGCATTGAATCTATAGATTGCTTTGGGTAATATGGACATTTTGATGATGTTGATTCTACCAATCCATGAATATGGTATGTTCTTCCATCTGCTTATGTCTTCCTCTATATTTTATTGATTTTTTACAGAGAGGAAGGGAGAGGGATAGAGAGTTAGAAACATCAATGAGAGAGAAACATGGATCAGCTGCCTCCTGCACACCCCCTACTGGGGATGTGCCCACAACAAAGGTACATGCCCTTGACCAGAATCGAACCTGGGACCTTTCAGTCCACAGGCTGACGCTCTATCCACTGAGCCAAACCGGTTAGGGCAAAAATATGTTAATTTTTAATAAGTATTGATAGCCAACAAAAATATTTTCATGAATATTAAAATTCTTGGGGGAAAAATCACGTTACAATGTTTTTCAATACTTATACTTCGGCTTTAATTGTACTTTTGATCTTGTACTGAAAAGAAATTAAAAGAACATTTTTGAAATAAATCCAACTTTTATCATCAAGCTAAATGAAATAATACTTTTAAAATAAATACACACCAAAAACTCTTTTCTTTTCATCTTTTAAGTCACGTGTAATAGTTGAAATTACAAGAATCTAAGCCAGAAGTATCCAGTCATATTAATATGGTCTTTTATGTAAACATAAATCGACATACCTAACAGACTGTAATATTCAATTTGGAGAGATGAAAGTTCCCGTTTCAATGGATGAAAGATGCATGCTTTTGAAAAATTCTGGGTAATGTGAACTTTTTTTGTTGTTAGTCTAAAGAGAAATTTCTTCTGATCTAAAAAAATAGCAAAGAGTAGGTTAAAAGTTTGTGTGAGAATGTACACCAACTCTTTAAAAGGCAAAAACCACAGTTGATAAAACATGGTTTTTAGAGAGAAAACATTTATTGTACAGCCTTGTGATTGTTTCAATTCACATGGAACAACTCCAGCTGCTTTTAAAAATCAACAAATGATAAGCAAAATGAAGATGGGAAGAAACAGTAGCATTTTTATGTCCAACTGATAAACACGGGGCTGCATATATATTATATTAAGCATAATTAAGTAAAAAATTAACATCATTTGCAATGCAATAAAATGAGGCAGCTGAGACCATTGCAAAAGCGTCTCCAACACATTGCTTTATCTAAATTGACACTGCCATCTGGGGTGTGTGGGGGGGGGAGGGGGCAGGCTAGAAGGGGTCAATGGGGGAAAAAGGGGGAAATATGTAATACTTTCAACAACATAGATTTTTTAAAAAAAATAAATTGACACTGCCAAGTTATATATTTACAAAAATATGTACAAAAGGTCACTTTTTTCTGAATATATGTGCATAGTCTATGCCTAAAGGTCTGAAGCTATTTTCATCCCATTATTCATCAAGTTTGATAAATTTTATCCTTCCATGAACCAAGCCTATCACAGTATATCTAATTGCCTAGAATGGATCCAAAAACAGTCCTAACTCTGCATTTTAGTAGTTAAAGCATCACAAGCAAAAGATAAATCTTTCCCTTGATAAAACTTTGGTGACATAAATTTACCAAAGAAGTCAAGAACAAATTATTGGCCCTAGCTGATTTGGCTCAGTGGATAGTGTTGGCTTCTGGACTGAACAGTCTGTTTCGATTCGGGTCAAGGGCATGTACCTTCAGGGAGCATCGGAAGGCAACCAATCAAGGTGTGTCTCTCACATCAATGTTTTTCTTTTTCTGTCTCTCCCCTCCCTTCCACTCTCTCTAAAAGTAAATGGAAAAATATCCTTAAGTGAGGATTTAAAAAATAATAATAATCTATATATATAAAAGCCAAGCAACTGGAACCACCAGAATGACTGGAACAACCTGTTGTTATGATGTGCCCAGCAGCCGGTCAACTGGCCCGATCAGGGGTGGGGCTGGCCGGCCAACCTCCTGTGGCCCCTCCCGCCTGACCGGCTAGGCCCCTGATCAGCCCTTTCTCCCCAGTTGGGGCAGGCTGGCCGGACCCCACCTGTGCATGAATTCATGCACGGGGCCTCTAATAATAATAATAAAAGAAAATGAGAGGGAACTATTCTTAGAGTATAGGAGATAAAAGCCAGGCCAGTGTGGCTCAGTGGGAGCATCAACCTATAAACCAGGAGGTCACAATTCAATTCCTGGTCCAGGCACTTGCCCAGGTTGCAGGCTAGGTCTTCAGTAGGGGGCATGCAGGAGGCAGCTGATCAATGATTCTTTCTCATCATTGATGTTCTATCCCTCTGTCCTTCTTCCCTTTCTCTAATGTCAATAAAAAATATTATGTTTTAAAAAATAAAAGATAAAAGATATAAAAGCTGAGTATAATACATAGAATTCAATTGGGATCTAATATAAAAGCTAAATATAAAGTGTATAACTTGATTGGGATCTAGTCCAGAATAAAGTCACTTTGGGGATAATTGTGAAATGTGACGATAGATTAAAATTTATACTAGAATTTAGATTTGGGGGCTTGATCTTTATATTAGGGCTACGTAAAGAACATATTTATTTTTAGGTAATGAAGTCTTCAGGAATGAAGTGTCATGATGTCCATGTCTTATTTTCAAATGGACAGGGAAGAAAAACATGTAAAAATGTCAACCATTGTTGAATCTAGGTGATGGGTATCTCTGAGTTCTCACTGTACTATTTTTTTCAGCTTTTGGGAGATGTCTGGCATTTTTTTTTCATAATAAAATTTGAAAAAAATGGAAGAAAAGATTTGCAACTCTTATATCTCATAAGGGATTTGTATTCAGAATATATAAAGAACTCCTACAACTCAACAATAGAAAGACAGGTTACCCAATTTTAAAATGGGCAAAGGATCTGAATAAACAGTTCTCCACAGATATATGAATGGCCAAAAAGTACATGAAACAAAGTTTAAAGTTACTAGTCATTAGGGAAATACAAGTCAACACTTCCTGCCTATTTAGGATGGCTAAAATATAAAAAGACAATAGCAAATGTTGGTAAGGATGTGGAGAAATTGGAGACCTCATACATTGCTAGTAGAATTGTAAAAAGGAACAGCCATTTTGACAAACAGATTAGCAGTTTCTCAATATGTTAAACATAGAGTTACTATATGAATGAGCAATACTACTCCCAGCTATATGCCCAAGGGAAATGAAAAGCTAATTCCATACAAAAACTTTCGCACAGATGTTCATAGTAGTAGCATCATTCATAATAGTCGAAAGTGGAAACAATCCATATGTTCATTAATGGAAGAACATATGAACAAAGGTGATATATCCATACAATGAAATATTATTCAGTAATAAAGAGAAATAAAATATTGATATATTTTAATTAAAAATAATTTTATTACAGTATCATTTACATGCAGTAAAATTCACATATTTTACTCTACAGTTTTGTGAGTTTTGACATGTGTATGCCTGTGTGACCACCACCACAATCAGGATATAGAACAGCTCACTCCTCCCAAAAATCCATGTCCCTTTTGCCATCAATTGACTTTCATCTCTGTGCAAGGCAACCATTGATGTGATTTCTATCACTGGAGATTAGTTTTGCCTGTTCTATAATGTCATATAAATTCAATCATACAGGTGTACCCATTTATATCTTACTTCTTTCACTCATATAATATTTCTGAGATTCATCTTTGTTGTTTCATGTACCTGCAGTTTGTTTCTTTCTGTTGGTCAGCAGTTGGTGTGGGAATTATATATCAATAAAGCTGTGTTTTGTTTGTTTTTAAAGTTTTTTGAAGAAATATTTAACTGTTCACCCTAGACACTTAAAATGGCACCCCTGATAGTGTTAGTCAAATAAAAACTTTTCTGTCTCCTCATCCTGCATCAGTCCCCAGGAGCTTAAAACCCCAGTTAGAGAGCTGAGTAATGGACAGGTAGAGGCATTACATGAGAAGATAAGCCAACCATGTACCTCTTCTTGACTGTAGGCTTTCCTGCCTGAAACAAACCTTAGGAAGAGAGGGGAGAACCTTTGATTTTTAAATCAAGTTTGAAATTTGTACTATTAAATGAAAGTAGACATGTTAACTTCTGAATGTATTACTATGACGGATCAGAAATACTTTAATGCAACCAAAACTTCATTTAGGGGAAGGGAAAAGAGAAGCTTTAATGAATAAATGTAATGAAGTAATTGAAGACAAATTAATAAAATAATTGAAGACCAATTTTGGTTATATCCTGTAGGTTATGCTGCTTCAATGTCCCACAACTGAAAGATGTAACTGACAATTCAGCTGTCAAATAGCATAAAACACAATAGTCTTTTACTAGACTTGCTCAGAGACTCTCTTCTGTGCATCTTGGTTATGATTCTACTTCCTGGACTAGCTCAAGACAGTCTCTCTAATGAATTCTGTAACAATAAAACATATACACAGTGTGGTGATGATGATTATACTAACATATTCTAACAAATAGAATGGTCAGATATTAAAAATTCATCTTTTGGTTAACATAAACATTTTGACATTTGATATTTCCTCTATCCACTTAGAGAAGGGAGTTTTTAAAAAAGTAATGATTACAACAGCATGTGCAAATTGCTATAGGGGAGAAGTTGTTGTAATGAGAGAAAAAAATCTGCTGCTAAACAAGGCAGACTTGGGTTCAAAACCTGCCTCTGATTCCTAAGAGAGTGGCCTTGGGCCAATTCTCTGTCTCTCTGACTCAGCTCTATCTCCTGAAAGCACAACATTCCTTGTTTAGTTCTGTCCTATATAGTTCTGGTTTGTTACAGACTTTTTTCTCAGAAACAGTTTCAAAGAGAAGAATGTATTTACTACTTCACTGAGCAGTAAAATTAATATATATATTCTCATGACCCATCAACCAGTACACAGAGTAAGCAATATCATATGCTCCAAGCCAGTTTATTTGCTTACTCTGACATGATATTTCTTTCTGCCATTTTATGTTTTGTTGAGCAGTGTGAACTCTCAATGGCTGATGAACAGCAAGCAAATTGGTGAGTGTTGGCGCTGCTGCAAGACGCTAAGGCAGAGTTTCACAGTAAATTTTAAAATGCACATTTTATGGCATTGAAGCACCTTCAAAAAAGTGCTGATGGTAACTAATGGAAAAACTTAGTGGTCAGTCAGGGGTTGGTGGAGGTCCTTTGATTTGAAGTTAATTTTAAATAGCCTTAGAGAGAGTGGCCAACAATTATATGGTAGTCTGTAGAAATTAGGCTTGGAGATATGTCACAACTTCTGATTTGAAAGGAAGTAAATGATGATTACCAATATATGATATTGGGAAAAACACTCCTGTGGCCCTTTGCTGTTCAGATCCCGTATAGTACAGATTCAGTTAGCTTTTCCTTGTCAAGTGGCATTAGCCTGTGCTAAATGGAATTTGTCTGTAATAATTCTTGTATTGCAGTGTTTTGTACATTAAAGAAAATAGTCTAGCCCGGCAGGTGTTGCTCAGTGGTTGAGCCGTGACCTATGAACCAGTAGGTCACCGTTAGATTCCCAGACAGGGCATATGCCTGGGTTGTGGGCTTGATCCCAAGTGTGGGGCATGCAGGAGGCAGCCCATCAATGACCCTCTCCTCATTGATCTTTCTGTCCCTCTTCCTTCTTCTCTGAAATCAATAAAAATATATTTTTAAAAAGGAAGAAAATAGTCTATAAAATATCCAACCTAATGTCTGGCACATAGTAGGTTCTCAATGAAACACTTTTTATTCCTATAATAAAGGATTTTGCCAAGAGTTATGGCAGGAGGCAGGGAAACAAAGACTAAAGAGGCCTAACACACTCTAAGTTAATAAAATGGAACAAAACCACTTTTCACAAAGCAGCTCTGCAATGGCCTTCTTCAGAAAAGGTCTTTCCTACACAATCTTATTTATGCTTGATAACATCAATCCCATTCTGCCTCGAAGGTTATTTAAGATTGTGTCTTCCTTCTTTACAAAACTTAATAACCCTGAAGGCAGGAACTACAGCTGACAACCTCTTATCCTCCTGTGGTGCCTGGAACATCTTAGATTCATGATACATTATTAGTAAAATTTAATTTAAGAAAAAGGAAAACAATACAATAGTTGAATGGGTATTACTGATCTGCTCATTGATATTAGACAACCAGTTCCTCAGGTGCAGATTCCCTCAAATCTGGCTTATTCCTTGGAGGAAATGATCTCTTCAACTGATGTGTGTTAAATTAATAACCTTTGTCAAATTAAGAAAATCGTTAAAAATGCAAAGCATTTTTGTTGCACGTAAGTATTTAGAAGAGTGTTACCTGTTTACTGACAATACTCTCTCCTGAAGAGAATTGGACAGGAAGCAGAAAGAAGGTGGACCCAGCAGGGTGGGGGCTCTGCTGGGGAGGAACTAGGGCAGCTATGTATTAACTTCCTATGGATACTCTAAGAAATTGCCACAGACTGGGTGCCTTAAAACAACAGAAATGTGTTTTTTCATAGTTCCGGAGGCCAGAGTCTAAAATCAAGGTCTTGGCAGGTTTAGTTCCTTCAGGAGACTCTGTGGAAGAATCTGTTCCATGCCCCTCCTTTAGCTTCTGGTGGCTGCTCCCAGTCCTCGGTGTCCCCTGGCTTGTGTGCATTACTCTGATCTCTGCCTCTATTATCACATGACATTCTCCCCTGTGTGTTTCCTCTCCTTCCCCAAACTTATAAGGACACTTGTGATTGGATTTAGGGCCCACCCGAATCCAGGATGATCTCATCTTGACATCCTTAACTTAATTACAACTCCCAAGACCCTTTTTCCAAATAAGGTCACATTCACAAGTTCCAAGTTGACCTATCTTTTATGGGATACCATTCAACCCTCCACAAGTTCTGCTGCTACTCTTCCTCCCCCAAGAAAAGATTGACAAGACTAGATGTAAAGAAGGATCTTTCCTCAAATAATCATCTTTTAAAGCTCTGAAGGGAGCAACAACAAGGCTCCTAGGATGCAACAAGGGAAGAGAAGTATTCTAGAAATGGGTGTCATCTCTGCAGAAACCCAACCAGATAAGATTCTTTCCATTGAATAGCTTTCTCTATCCTAATTTATTTCAACTACACAGAAATAAATAGGCTATAGGAAAATTATCTTCTACCTAAACACAAACCATCTCTCTTTCATGATTTTTAAAAGAAGTCATTTTTCACACTAAAATTCTCAGACCTAAATTGGGGGCAGTTGTTCAAATCTGAGTCTGTGTGCTCATAGTCTTCAGTCTGCATTTCTAGCGTCCTGTGTCAACATTTCTATAATAGCACCAGACACAGTTTTCTAGGTACATTATAACTTTAATAGGTCACCTCTGCTGGATGACTTTTTCCTCATTAAAAATGAATTCTCTAATATAAGAGCTATGAAATTACATAGTTCCTGAGAGAAAGAATGATTTCTCTCAAGGGGCTTTTAATTAAAGAAAACACATTTTCTTACAATAGGCTTGATTATAACCACAATGTGTGTTTATTATAAACCAGATTGGACTAAGAATGGGGTCTCTGAATTTATCACTAAGAGATAATTGCGAATAGCTCGAAATTGACCAACTGCCATTTATTATGACCGAGGTACCATATCCTCCCAGTTAAGCCTGCCTATGGTCATATCATCACCTTCTGAGATTCTGTCAATTGACACATGATTATTTTTATAAAGATTAATTAAATACAAAGCACTCAACCTTTTCACCAATTCTTTTTTTAAAACACTCTCACATTAAAGCAAGGGTTTGGCATCAACACTGAGAAATCAGTACTGAAAACTGAATTGTTTATTTTAATAACATTGTCTAATCTCTCTTTTGCCTCATCTCATTGTTTTTTAAAAAAATTAAATCTTTATTGTTCAGATTATTACAGTTGTTCCTCTTTTTTCCCCGCATAACTCCCCTCCACCCAGTTCCCACCCCACCCTCCTCCCTCACTCCCCACCCACTGTCCTCATTCATAGGTGCACGATTTTTGTCCAGTCTCTTCCCGAATCCCCCTCAGCCCTTCTCCCCCCCAAGAATAGTCAGTCCACTCCCTTTCTATGCCCCTGATTCTATTATAATCACCAGTTCATTCTGTTCATCAGATTATTCACTTGATTTTCAGATTCACTTGTTGATAGATATGTATTTGTTGTTCATAATTTGTATCTTTACCTTTTTCTTCTTCTTCCTCTTCTTAAAGGATACCTTTCAGCATTTCATATAATACTAGTTTGGTGGTGATGAACTCCTTTAGCTTTTCCTTATCTGTGAAGCTCTTTATCT
>NW_005871116.1:0-20366 GCF_000147115.1 Myotis lucifugus
TTATCTTCAGCTTGGAAGAGCACAGATTAGAATATAACTTCTAGCATTCCCTCAGTATAACAACTCCAGTACCACAAAATGGTAGCATGAACATGGAACTTCTTAAATTTTTGGTTGGGGGAGAGTTAAAATGAATGTAATAGAGCAATCTGTAAATTACTTACATAAAATGTTTTTCTTTCAGAATGCCTAAATCAAAGGAACTTGTTTCTTCAAGCTCTTCTGGCAGCGATTCTGACAGTGAAGTTGACAAAAAGGTGACTGTTACTGCACCAGGTCATTTCTGTAGTCCTTCCTTCAGCAGCATTGCCATATCCAGTTCCGAGGGACAGCACCGTGTGTCGGAATCTTACAGTGAGAGACAGGGTGGATGTTTCTGAAAGTGTGGGTGGCCTGGATCTTCACTTCACTGATGCCGAGGGTGCTGCTCCATGCACACCCCTCGCCCCTAAATCAGACTCCAGCCAGCCTCAGACTGACTTCTGTGAGGAGCCCTACACCTGCAGAACCACTGCCATAGACCCTAGAGCAGCGGTTCTCAACCTTCCTAATGCCGCGACCCTTTAATACAGTTCCTCATGTTGTGACCCCCAACCATAAAATTATTTTCGTGGCTACTTCATAACTAATTTTGCTACTGTTATGAATCATAATGTAAATATCTGACATGCAGGATGTATTTTCATTGTTCGCAACCCACAGATTTGAGAACCGCTGCCCTAGAGGAATAGCATTAGAATTAGGCCAAAGTCACTGTTTGCCATTATTTAGAGATGGCCTTAATCTGTAGCTATTGTATGAAGTAATTGATCCAAATTATCTGTACTCCTTGAATGCACATGTCAATTTTGACCACTGTCTCAGTCATTGGTGTTTATCCAGCCCACAGTATTAGTTAAAGTGTAGGCTTGGTGCATTTTAAGTTAGAATGCTATTTACTCTGGTTCCCTCCTTTTAGCCCCCAGCATAGCTGACGTGAAATTGCCTGTTGAGGCAGAGTAGGCTTTTTCCGCATCAGATGGCAGCTGCACTGTGAGTGGTGCACTGTTCTCCTTCGCTGAGCACCTCGCACTTCATCGCGTCTGCCTTCCACGCACTGTCCTCTGTCTCCTAGAAGCTCCCGCAGCGGTGTCTCCGAGCCTAGGTGGCAGTGTCAGTTAAGAGAGAGCTTAAGGGGGAGTTTGGGGGAGATGGATCTTCATAGGGAAATACAGAACATGATATCATCTGGAAGAGTGAAACAGGCTTCAGAGAATATATGTACTGTAGTAGGGAATCTCTCTATTACACCAGCAGAGCATTTGAATACGTTCATTCAGCGTATTTTTATTGAGCTTTTGTGTGTCAGGCATGTACCAGTCCACAGGGACTATCTATACAGACCCTGATGTAAAGAATAATTTTTAAAAATATATATATTTTATTGATTTTTTTACAGAGAGGAAGGGAGAGGGATAGAGAGTTAGAAACTGATCAGCTGCCTCCTGCACACAGCCCACTGGGTTTGTGCCCGCAACCAAGGTACATGCCCTTGACCGGAACCGAACCTGGGTCTGCAGGCCAACACTCCATCCACTGAGCCAAACTGGTCAGGGCTGCTTTTGCTTCTTGAGCAGAGTTAATTTTTGCTGATTGTCCCAAATAGTACTATTTTTTAAAAAAAAAATATTTTAATGATTTTTTTTACAGAGAGGAAGGGAGAGGGATACAGAGTTGGAAACATCGATGAGAGAGAAACATCGATTCAGCTGCCTCTTGCACGCCCCCTACTGGGGAGATGCCCGCAACCCAGGTACATGCCCTTGACGGAATCGAACCTGGGACCCTTCAGTCTGCAGGCCAATGCTCTATCCGCTGAGCCAAACTGGTTAGGGCCCAAATAGTACTATTAATCCTAAGGACATATGTTAAATACATCCATTTCTTTTTGTTTGTATACATTATGTTATGTCTAGCTTCATCTAAATTAGTAAATTAATATACGGGGTGGACAAAAGTAGGTTTCCAGTTGTGAATACATGAAACAGTTTATTGCGCTATTATTTGTTAGTTGCATTATTCATTATTACAACTGGAAGCCTACTTTTGCCCACCCCATACTAGGTTAGGCTTTCCACTAAGGAACATGAGTGCCCTCTACTGTTTGGGTTGGGAACTCTACTGGTTTTCATGGGCTGTTACCTCATTTTGAGACAGATTGTATAAAAAGCTTTTGCAATGATGCTGCTTTTAAAACATTGTTTTGCTTTTGAATGCTAGTCTAATACATTGCTGTCTATCTTTAGTTGATTTTTTTGTGTGATGAGGACGTTTTAGAGTTGACTTGTGCGCAGTACAAAATAGATTTCTTAGTTTTGCCTACTCAGATTCCCTAAGCCAGTATGTCTCTTGGAATAGGCAGAGCATAAATAGATAATCATATCCTAGAAATGGAATAAGTTGGTTGCATTCTTCCTAGTTAGCATGTCCCCTTTGTAGCTTTAGTAGACTTGTGGTTCCCAAAAGTTTATTCAAAAACATTAGGCCCCTCATCTTTTTTTGTTGTTCTAAAGAAACCTTACGAGGGATTCTGATCTACAAAATAAATTTTTCTGCTTAATACCACTCTAATGCCTAAAGTATTTTTTGGGCTCCTCAGAACTGTTTGCAAAAACTACTATATACCAGTGTTAGGTTAGTTTCAAAGTTTCATTGTCAGGTGGATCTTGGCTAGTTTATATTTTTTATTTAATGAGTAAATGCAGACTTTTGGTCCTTTAAGTATTAAAAAGTATTGGAATCTTGAACCTGTCCATGTAAGAAATGTCTAAACTTGTAGTGAATTTTTATAAGAGTTAATTAAGCCAAACTGATGACATTGTTGGGAAGCAAGACCTAATGCTCTGGAGAAGGACACTTTTGCACGTTCTCTTGTACGTTTGGAATTACGAAGGAAACAAGGAAGATTACGTGGAAAGCGAGGCTGGGATTGGCTTACAGGGCAGTTAGCAAGACTGTGTTCTTCTGCGGGTGCTGAAGCTCCCAGGCGTCTGAAAACTAGGCCTTTCAAGGGTGTGTGCACCCAGGTGCTCAGAAACAGTGGACAGGGCTTCATGCAAAGATGCATCTTGTACTAAAAGGTACAGGCATTGACCTGCCCAGCTAGGGATCTATGGTCAGATCATCCTGTGAGGTTCCTGTTGGTCACTGAACTTGTACATGCCCCCCCCCCCTTTTGTGTCCATAAACCTGAGAAGTGTTTTATTAAGTGTGCAAATTTTAACCATATTCATATATTTTTTTCAAGTTAAAGAGGAAAAAGCAAGTTGCTTCAGAAAAGCCTGTAAAGAAGCAAAAGACTGGTGAGACTTCAAGAGCCCTGTCGTCTTCTAAACAGAGCAGCAGCAGCAGGGATGACAACATGTTCCAGGTAAGGCTGGTTATTGGGTCCAGAGGACTTCTTCTCTGGCTGGACCTGAAGAACGATCAGAGCGCCTTAATCTAATAAGGCACAATCTTTATGTACATTAGAGTGCTCTTGACTAAGGATATTCATTGAAATACAAGAACAAGTTAGTAGAAATGAAAGTAATTTATATGATGCTGAAAAAATTTTTTAACGGGTTTAATTTGAGCCAAAATTGACAGCATGCCTGGGAGCAATACCTCTAATGCTCCCTATATGGTGCTAGGTTATTGCTAACACCTAGAAGTCTGTAGTTTTCCTGTATTTAAAACAATGTGAATTTAAAAGCTATAGAAATCCAAAAGAAGAGATTGAGAACTGCACATTAGAAAGTACACTGGAACCTCGGTTCTCTAACTTGTTTCAGAAGGCTGTTGGAGACCCAATTTGTTTGAAAACCAAATCATTTTTTCTCATTAGAACGAATGTAAATTGAATTAATTTGTTCCAGACCCCAAATGAATCCCTGTTTTAGCATTTTTTTAATATATTTTATTGATTTTTTTTACAGAGAGGAGGGGAGAGAGGTAGAGAGTTAGATACATCGATGAGAAACATCAATCAGCTGCTTCCTGCACACCTCCTACTGGGGATGTGCCCGCAACCAAGGTACATGCCCTTGACCGGAATCGAACCTGGGACCCTTGAGTCCGCAGGCCGACGCTCTATCCACTGAGCCAAACCGGTTAGGGCTTTAGCCTTTTTCATGTACAGTACATGGCTAATGTGCTGGTTAGTCTATAAACAAACACTTCCTTTCTTAATGTATCGACACCCCCCTCACCCCCACCCCAGCCTTAAAGGAGCCCTTTCAGCACTTGTTCCAGGTGCCTTACAGGAGGTCAGCTGGCAGCATCTCCATTTTTCCACACTTTACCGCCTCGGGAACGCTGTCACTGGCTAAACTGCAAATCGGCAACAGTTTTCTACCTCTTCAATTACTTGTGATCATTGCTTGTCTCTTTTAAAATACGTTTACTTTTTCTAGTGAGAGTTTAAATTCTTTGCAGGTTTCTGATTTCTCAGGAAGACGAGTCTTGCAGAAGACAAGCAGTAGTAGTAGTATTTTTCTGATTGTTTATTTTATTTTATTTTTTTGTCCTTGATCTAAGAACCTATACAGGCTTCAGAATTTTCTTCCTGTGTTTTCAAGTCCTCTGCAGTATAGGTCAATGTGGTCAGCCTGCCCTTGAAAATCAGTATTGTATCTTTCTGCTTTCTCCCTTCTATGTCTTTGTCACTTTTTTCTCCTTTTTACTTATTTAATGGCTGATCACTTTTCAAGGTCAAATCCTATCACCTAAAGTTTCTTCCACTTGCTCAAGCCCACATTGAACTTTTATTTGACTTATCTAATAATCAAAATTATTTTAGTAGATTTTCCGTAGATTTAATTGTATCTATTCAACAAGCTCTTAGGCTTATTGTAAAACCAAAATGAAAATGTTTAGTTCAGTGCCATAGTCGCCTAAGATACTTACACTTAAAAATACATATATATTTATTAATTTCAGAGAGGAATCTGACTGCTCTAGGCATCTTATAAGTGGAATCATACAATCTATATCTTTTGGTGACTTGTTAATTCACTTACCATAATGGCCTCAGGCTCATCCATGTTGCAGCATGTGAACGTATTTCTTTCTTTTTAAGCTGAATAATATTCCAATGAAAATGTTTAGTTCAGTGCCATAGCCGCCTAAGATACTTACACTTAAAAATACATATATATTTATTAATTTCAGAGTGGAATCTGACTGTTCTAGGCATCTTATAAGTGGAATCATACAATCTATACCTTTTGGTGACTTGTTAATTCACTTACCATAATGGCCTCAGGCTCATCCATGTTGCAGCATGTGAACGTATTTCTTTCTTTTTAAGCTGAATAATATTCCAGTTTAAGAACCCATTGTGGCCCTCGAGTCAAAAAGTTTGCCCACCCCTGCCCTATCCCAAACATTATTGTAAGTAATGTTGCTAAGAATATGGGTGTACAAATAATACCTCTTCAGGATCCTGCTTTTATTTCTTGTAGGTACATATCCAGAAGTGGCTGCTGGGTCATATGTTCTATTTTTTGAGGAACCTCCATACTGTTTTCCGTAGCGGTTGCACTATTTTGCTAATGATTCTTTTAATGTAAAATGATTAGAAATGTGAGTTGTGCTTGTTTAGTTCCATCATTTACAAAGATTTTTTTTTAATAGTGACATTTCCTTTGGATTGTAGTTTTGATATTGATAGTAGTAGTTATTTTTGTGATTAAAAGAGTAGTGAGTATGCAGTAAGTTGTGAATATAAATATGGACTTATAAATAAATACTTTTTTATGTTCTGTTTCTTTTGCAGATTGGGAAAATGAGGTACGTCAGCGTACGGGACTTTAAAGGAAAAGTCCTAATTGATATTAGAGAATATTGGATGGATCAAGAAGGTGAAATGAAACCAGGAAGAAAAGGTGAGATTTGATTTCCTGAATTTGATCCTAATATTGGGACTAAATTAAAAATTAAGTGACCTAGTTTGAAATGAAATAATGTTGTCAGTGCACTAGGAAGATCCTCATTGGGTTGGTTCACTATCTTCTGTAGTCTTTTTGGTAATGATACTTCTTATTTTTTAATCCTCACCTGAGGATATGTTTCTGTGAATTCTAGAGAGAGGGAGGGAGGAAGGAAGGAAGGAAGGAAGGACGGACATTGATGTGAGAGAAACATTGATCGGTTGCTTCCTGAACATACCCAGACCAGGGATCGAACCCGCAACCTTTTTTTTTTTGATTTATGGGACGATACTCCAACCGAGCTACCCTGCCAGGGCAACACTTAACTTTAATGAGGATAAAATTATGGCAGAGCCCAGCCAACGTGGCTCAGTGACCTGTGAACGTTGACCTGTGAACCAGGAGGTCTCTGTTTGATTCCCGGTCAGGGCATGTGCCTGGGTTGTAGGCTCGATCCTCATTGGGGGTCTGCAGGAGGCAGCCAGTCAATGATTCTCATCATTGATGTTTCTGTCTCTCTCTCCCTCTCCCTTCCTCTCTGAAATAAATAAAAAATATATATTAAAAAAATTATGCAGATAAACATATATATAATTAAATGATAAGGGCTGAGAAGTAAAAGGGCAGATTATGAGAGGAGAAGTGCTCTGGGAATCTCCTAAGGAAGTGTCATTTGACACTTTAGATAAAGGAAGAGCTAGTCATGTGAATTGTATGGGAGAGGGAATCATTTTCAAAGTAGAGGAAATTGTGCAGATACCTTGAGGCGAGAAAGAAGTTAGATTGTGCGGAATTGTAAGGCTGCTAATGTACTTGAATATAACTTAAAAATTATTTTTACATTAATTCTGAAGTAGAGTAGGCCCTGCCTGGGAAGCTGTAAAATGAATGGAAATCCTGGTTCACAGTGTTCCCTTTTGGGTATTCTTAGGGTAGTGTCCTCTAAGTGGGTTTTTGTCTTCCTTTTGTGCTTCATCCAGCATCATAGAAGCATACTTTAGTTAGTTATCCTCACCCGAGTTATTTTTCCCATTGATCTTTAGAGAGTGGAGAGGGGTAGAGAGACATTGATGTGAGAGAGGCACGTTGATTCATTGCCCACTGCATGAGCCCTCCCTTCGGTCCATGGGCTGGTGCTCTACCACTGAGCCACACCAGCCAGGCGCAGCATGTGTATTAATTCACCAAGTAGCTAGAGAACATTTGTGTGCCAAGCTAATGAAAAATGCCTCTGTTTTCTTCTGCCTGCATGTCATCTTGTAAGGTATGACTTGTTTCCTTCCTGTGGTTTGTAGGTTTAGTAAACTTAATGTCTATGGTTTCATTCCGTTGTCCAGCCCACTTTGGGATTGGGCAGTCTAGCTGTTCCATTGTGGCCAATGCCAGAGTTCTTTTCTTCCTGCAGCGATTACTAACCAGTAAGATGAGCTGGAAAGCCCTTCCTAGGTGTTGTCCCAATACGTTCTCCTTCCTCTCCGTTTATGGCCTCCCAGCAGTTTCCTGAGAAATCCATCAGTTCTTCAATTCTAGTTTATTTCTCCATTTGTATGGGTCAGATATTAGAATATTGGAAGTTTAAAGGACAAAGTTCTTCCTGCTCATACTTTAAATAGGACAGACATGTCATTAGCTAACATTTTAAATTTTACATGTGCCCAGTGATATGCCAAACTTATAATTCAAATCAGCCAAAAAACTTAGGCTCAGAGGTACTTGTAATTGTTTTGAAGTCATGTAGTTAGTGACAGTGAGGCTGGGATTTGAATCCAGTCTCTCGACTGTACCTTCCAAGAAGTCACATCCCAGGGATTTCCCAAAGTGAAATGAAGGCTTCTGGGAGAACTCCGTACAAGCCATTCACCTGAGCTCCTGTGGGAATTGGGAACAAATGTTGGAGCCAACGGAATGTAGAAATGAATGGGTGTCACACACCAACCCTCGACCTGGCCACTGGAATTGCTCATTTGCAAGCATTTGTGAGCTAAGCTTCAAGTCATTGTTTGTTCTCAGTTTAGTATGTGTCGCAGATGCAGTGTGGGAAGTAAAACTAGATATAACATCGATCATCCCGGGCAATCATGATGAATTTATAGTTAACAAGATAGCTTGTTGTCAATATTATATCATTGTGCCATTCAAAAATAGCAATTTTGATGAAACAGTATTTTATTTGGAAGTTTAAAAACCCTCAGGAAAGCTTAAATACATTTTCAACTTTTGATTTTTAAAACTTTGTTTTAGGTATTTCCTTAAACCCTGAGCAATGGAGCCAGCTGAAGGAACAGATTTCTGACATTGACGATGCAGTGAGAAAACTGTAAAATCTGAGCCATATAACCTGTACTGTCCTAGTTGTTTTAACCTGTCTTTTTACATTGGCTTTGTTTTTTAAATGTTGTTTTCCAGGCTATTGTATATTTGGATTGCAGAACAATTTGTAAGAATACTTTTTTTTTTTAATGTGCATTATTAAAAACGTTCTGAGTGAAGCTAATTGTCAACTTTATTAAGGGGGTTGCTTTGTGCCCACCTAGTGTAAAATAAAATCAAGTCATACAATCTTAACTGTTGTGGCCTTCTTTGATCAGAAGAATTGGTACTATTTAAGGCCAAAAGTTAACAGTTTATAGACCTTTTAATTTCAATGCGGCTTTTACATTCAAAAGGATTTATATTGTATTGAATTTATAAACTTGATCTGTGAAATCCATAGTTGATTCTTCTAAACAAATGTCTAGACTGATTTTCAACCCCACTGATACTTCACTTCCCTTTTTATCTTTACTTCATTTTCCTTCTATAACTTGTCATGTTCAGTGTTCATTTTACTTTTTGCTTTTTCTTGAATATATTCTGCTAATCTGGAAAGTCAGTGAAACTGTCTAAATGTTAGTTATCTCAATAAGGTACTTGTAACTAAAATATTATATGAGAACTACAATCACTAATTCTACTGTATTAAATATTAGGAGACATAGTTTGATAAACAATATGGCTTGTGTGAAAACTGAGCAAGTAAGTGTATGTCATGACCTGTAGTGTTCTGTGTAGTAGTTATCTTACTGCTTAGTCTGCAGAAAATAATGACTTAGATGTCTGATTTGCTTTCTCTTATTAAACATGTTCACCGTAGGATGATGTCTGTAGAATCAGATATTGTTACATTAGACTAGGATTTAATAAAAGTTGTGAAAGTTTACTGGCCTAACATTTTATTTTGTAACATTGAATATGGAGTATATGCAGCCAGGGATGTCGTGAGCTTTACTGTTAGGGTAGGCAGTGTGGTTGGTTTTTAGGGAAAGAGCATAGACTCGTGTTTTTTGGCCTTTGCTTCAGAAATAGGCTTTGTTCTTTTAGTTAACCTAGCAGGTGCTCTATAGGCTTTTCACTGAACCGATGACAGAGACATAGATTGAGATACAGGTTTCAGGGCCTTGGCAGCAATAAGCAGGGCCTGGTGTGCCTTAGGGAAAGGATGTAAGGGAGCTGTAACTGGAGTTAAAGAAGGCCGTGGCGACGGGAGAATTCTCTGCAAACTAATGATATTTTGATCATGTAGATAGGACACGATTCTAGATAGAATAGTCAAAAGAAAGGTTTAAAGATGTAAAAAATGCTTGTTGACAAATTATTTTTGATAGCTAAAGTAAAGTAGTAATTGGTTATTGCCATATCAGAGTTGCACTGTTATACCAAGTTTGATTGCTAACTATGTCTAGAACATTTTATAGAATTGTCAAGGACTTGATTTCAAAACCATCTTCCAAACCACATACAGTTATCAATTTATCTGGCAGCTAGTCTAAGTATTTTTTTACATTTTTAGATTTTTTTTTTAGTGTTTTTAGCAGTAACCCTAATCAGTATGTAATTGGGGAAATAAAGAAACTCTCTTTCTGGTATTTTAGCCTTTATCAAATAATAGGTACCAAAGTGTTCAAATAATGTCTTTTAGACAATGCATACTTGATTGATAACTTTCCCCTTTTTTGGAAACTCCTGTTAACTTGATTGGGTAGATTTGAAAAATATTCCTTATATATATATAGAAAGGGTAGTTAGAACACAGAACTTTGATTTTGGTGTAGATGGAGAGGGGATAATTGTTGATTTCCTAGGTTTACAGGAATTTAAGGGGTGTGTGCATTTTGAAACAACCTGCTAATAGAGAGATGGTGCTGAAATCTGTTATTACCCAGGCATTTTCCAGCTGTTTAGTGTACGATGTTAAACCTTCATATAAGGAGTGCTTTTCTGGCAGAATTTGGTAAGTCGACTGCTAAATTCATTTAAATAATGCTACTGGATATGCACTATATAGAAATTATTAATCTTTTTTTTGGGTGTGTGTGTAGGGAAGGATGAGAGCTGGGTTAAAATAAGAGCCAAATTAACTCCTACTGAAAGAAAGGGTACTTTTGTTTGTGTTTAAACTTTATCTTTTTGGTAAGATCACTCAGAAGGAAAGCTTGGCATTTGGGGCAGCCGTTTCTTGCCGTGTGATGCCAACATGGACTTAACCACCACGGCCCCGGCATGTGCTCAGCAGAGGGCTTTCTCATGGGGTTTTACTCTCTGACTTTTACATACAAGTAGCATGTGACCAGTTTCCAATGCTCTTGGCATTTTATTAAAAGAACAACCACTAAAAAGGAAAAACTGTATAATTTGATTATTCTCTTTTGTTTTGCTTCATAAATGCTTAAGAACTTCTTTTGAAGACTGTTCCTACCTCATTAGCTAGTCAAGATCCGGTGATGATCAACTTATTCTGCATAATATTTTTGGAAAAAAGATTATGAAAATAAATATATACATCTTCGCCTTGGCTATTGAGGGGAAAAGAAAAATAATTGAGAATTAAGTGTTCCTGATGACATGGGTATATTGAAAGAGTATATGAAAGTCTGAAATAGTACAAAAGTGCTGGCTAATATTTAGGTATTTCTCTTGATAGTCTTTCACTTTTTATGGAAATCCAGTGAAACACTCAAAAGTTTTTTTTGTGTGTGTGTTTTTCTTTGTTTTTTAGTGGTGGTTTTCTAGATAAATTCTAGGAGTAAAATCTTTACATAGTCACACACATGTACTTCTGTAACTGTGGAATACCTGTATGCTTTGTTTGGTACATCTTCCATGGAGATGCCAATGAATATACTACTACATCTGTGAATATTTTAAATGTTGAAATAAAAAATAAGAAACGTGCCCTGTGTGTCATCCCAGTTTCACACGCCTGAACATGAATGGCCAGGTTACCTGTCGAGTGGGTTTTATGAAGTGGAGTGCCTTTCTGCATGAGAGCTTTTGGAATGTGAGTTAGCCTTGGCACTTCCGTCTTCGGGGCCCTTGGGCCTGGACTGCCAGCTGACCCCAGGGGAAATGCAAATAACAGGAGTGCACAGCCTCCTTTTGTCTTTGCCCTGTGAGTGTTGTGTAGTCTGATTATTTCTTGGTGTACTTAACTGTATAATGGACTCCTTCGTGTAACTTAAATGTACATCTTCATTTATAAAGTGTCTATTTTCCCCATCTTGATTAGTGCTTTTGCTTAGTTATATGTTGAGATCTCTTATAAATTTCTGTTTAGGGAAACTTACACAGGGATAGAAAGATCTGTGGAACACTACATATGACTAATTTTGCTCCACCTGATTGACTGTAAAACACATGGACTCAAAACTCCAGTCAATGCCCTGGCTGATTTGGCTCAGTGGATAGAGTATCGGCCTGTGGACTAAAGGGTCCCGGGTTCGATTCCGGTCAAGGGCACATGCCTGTGTTGCGGGCTTGATCCCCAGTGGGGGGCATGCAGGAGGCAGCCAATCATTGATATTTCTATCTCTACCTCTCCCTTGGTCTCTGAAATCAATAAAAATATATTTAAAAAAACAACAAAACTCCAGTCAAGAAAAAAAACAGAAAACAGTCCTTGACAATTCTGTAGTATGGCTCAAGGGCATAATCGGGTGAGAAAAGGGGTTTGAAAAGCATGAAACATTTAAAAAATAATATGGGATTATTTACTGTGTAACAGTTCATCTCAGACTTAATGTCCATCTGAGTACAAGATACTGTTACACAAAGGCTCCCCTCCCCCCTTTATAGAAGCCCATCACAGAGTTCAGACCGTCCCTGGCTGTTACAGCCATTTCAGTCCCAGGTTAAAGTGACCCGTTTCCCACCAAAGTGGAATCGTCTAATTCCATCCTCAGGCTGTGGAGAGTTTTAACTAGTTTATCTTTCTGCTGTATGACTGTAGGTTGGAGATGATTTAGGCCACTTCCATTCTCTCTGCCAGAACATAAGTCCCTTATCCTGCATTTTGGCAGTTGGATACTATAACCTCGGCAAGAGAAACATTGTCCACAAAGTGCTTTTCCGACTGTCCAAGTCAGACCTTCACTAAAATGGCCTATGGAGTAGCTCATGTCTTGGAAAGAGGTTCCACTTCGGCTGCTTCCTCATGAAGCCCGAGTCTCTCACAGCTCCCACTCTGGCTTTATTTTCCGAACCAGAGGCCTGATGTACGGCATTCATGTAAGGGGCCCGGCCCTCACAGCCCCGGAAGGTCATCTGGAAGTCTGGTCTAATTAGCATATTACACCTGATTATAGACTAGAGGCATGGGGGGGGGGTTATCCCCTCAGCCCAGCCTGCATCCTCTCCAGTCCAGGACCCCTCGGGATGTCCGGCTGATTGCTCCTAACTGCGCCCCCTGCTGGCCTGGTCACCTCAAACCCCCCCTCCCCCAACTGGTTGCCCCTCATGGACACCCACTGGCCTGGTCGCCCCACGCAGCCTGCTTGTTCAGTCGTTTGTTGTCCCTCACTAACCCCCCTGCCGGCCTGGTCGTAGGCAGCCATCTTGTGAGGGCGTGTGGGTTAATTTGCATAATACTGCTTTATTATATAGGGTAAGTAGTTGTTGCAAGAATGGCAGAGAACTCCCACTATCCCTTCACCCAGAAGCCCAATGAGGTTTGCCAGTTGTCCCGATAATACCTATAGCGCAAGCTTCCAGCCCACTTGATGGCTGTGTCTGTCTAGTCTTAAGTCTGACACAGGCCCTCCGTGTTCCCTTTTCTTCCACAACCTGACATCTCAGGTGTGGTTTGCAGGTCACTGGTGATGCTGACAAGGGGGAGGCAGAGTCTGCGTCAGGAGTGGAGACGCGGCAGCTTGGGTGTGAGATAAAGAGAAACGGGGTGGTAGCTAGGAAGGATGTTGGCCCCCAGGACAGGGGGAAGCGGTGCAGCATCGGAGTGACGGCAGATCTGGCTGCTCAGCACACGCTTACATTGACTGTCTGCTACAGCTTCAGTCGCTTCCCACTTGGGGTTTCTGGTGACTTCTTCATAAGTGCCATCTGAACTGTGAGTACTTTTAATAATTAAAAAAAATACGCATGCATGCGCGCGCGCGCACACACACACACACACACACACTTCATTGTAACATCAAGAATCTGGTCATTTTGGTTCTCGAACCACTTTTCCCTCCTACAGCTGAGTTTCTCAAGCCTAGACCTTGGCCTTGTCCAGCTGCGTGTGCGCAGCCTGCGTGCTCGGTGCAGGAGGCAGTCGTGAGCCTCGTCTATTTGTTGAAGCGTGAGCCTTGTTTCCCCGTTCACGGTTGGCCCTGGGAGACGAACAGGAAAAGGACAAGGACACTCACGCCTGTGTGCTAACCGAGGATGAGAGGGTACTGAAAGGCACGTAGCGGAAGTCGGGAGCTTTGAGGATCAGAAGTCCTACGGTTTTCCTGAAATTCTTATTCGGAAGCAATGTCTCGATATCCAGGCACTCAAGTAGCTCTTTTTTTTGGTCAGTGACTTTTTTCAGAGAGAGCCCTTAGAAACAAGTGAGAACATTTTCAAAACTTTGAAGTCCTGTAACACTGGCTCTTGACTGTTTACGCAGAAGGGAAGCGATTGCTTGCTGTATGTAAGATGGACTCAAAACAGTGTTGGCAGCAAGCTATTAGAAGACTCCCTCCAAAACGCTGATGGGTGTGACAGCTTGAAACATTTTAAAAATGCATCGAGGCCTGGGTTTTGCAACATCTTCAGCTTTAGCAATCGGCAAGGGAAACATGCGAGGACTTAGGACTCTTTCCTGCAAGTATTGAAAATAATCTGGGTGAGACGCTTTCATCTTCGGAAATGTTCTATCTCAGGAAAGGCCGCGGCACTGTGCTGTGAGATCCGAGAGAGGGTACTCCTACGATTCCCATTTTACAGGTGGAAATGGGTTTCCCGAGAGTAGTTGACTTGCTTGTAGCAGCACCAGTGGCAGAAGCAGAATTTGAATCCACATCTGGCCGACTTTAAAGCCTGAGGCCATGTTTACCTTCACTGTGTTCCTATGTTCAGACCTTGGACCCTGGCAGAGTCCTCTCTCGGTTCATTGACCCGGATTACTCTACTGGAGTAACCCTCACCCTGATTCTCACTGGCATCACGAGCCAGGGCCAGGTCTGACCCAGTGACTTGTGCAAATTGCTTAAAACCATTTCGCCACATCCCCGTGCAGCCGGAAGGGCAGCTGGCCACACTTGCATCGCAGCACAGGGCTGCGCTAGGGCGAGGTCACTGCCTTCCAGGGCCCCCCCAGATCTCTCACCCTGCGGCCCTGGTTTGTGGAGAGGGCTGCACGGTCGTATCACCGATGACACATTCAGTCTTGCTAGATCTCTAAGGGCACTTGTCAGGAAAGGACACGAGGGCATTCGGGCTGGGAACTTGGGAACTCCACACTTCCCTGGAGGGCACTGCACGGGGCCTCTAGTGTTGTGAAATAATAGGTGAAGGATATCAGGCTGTTCCTTTTACTACTCTTTCAACTTTCCTGTAGATTTGAAAATTTTCAAAATATAATATGTGGCCTAGCCGGTTTGTCTCAGTGGATAGAGTGTCGGCCTGCAAACTGAAAGGTCCCAGGTTTGATTCCGGGCAAGGGCACGTGCCCGGGTTATGGGCTCGATCCCCAGCGGGGGACTTGAAGGAGGCAGCCGATCCACCATGATTCTCTCTCATCACGGATGTTTCTATCTCTCTCTCACTCTTTCTTCCTCGTTGAAATCAATAAAAATATATATAATAGGTGGGGAGTGGGAGGATCAAGTCCAAGGTCACTGGGCTGGAGTGCAAATATTCTTCAAGTGGTTACCAGTGTAAGAGTGAGAGGGGCCACTCCCATCATGTGACCCCATTGGTCTAACACACTTAGGAGTTACTCCCACGAATGCTCTCTGGGCTGCTCCAATAGGTTGGAGAAGTGTTAAAATTGCTTTGTTTCTAGGCGCGCTCTCCTCCTGAAGCAGGCCCTGTCAATCAGACAGGAAATGTTGGGATCTAATTCTGGTTAAGGAACCGGAGGCAGTAGGGAGTGGAGTGGCCTGCCCCTGCGGGCCATGGGCGTCCGGGGAAGTGTGGAGGTCACTGCTCAACCACTGGGCCCTGCCGGTCAAGCAAGGGATAGTTTCTTATAGGTCAGTCGCACTGTGTCAATTTTGCTCAACAGGGTGCATTCCACCATTGACAACAGAGCTGTCAGCTGTTTTCCCTGAAATGAGGCTCGGTGTGTTCATTTCTGAGAAATGTCGGTCACATCGCGTCTTAGTCATATAGTTTGTCGATCATTCCCAGGGTGAAAGTGGTCTCCATGGAGGAGCACACAGCTCAGTTCACCGCCCACACCAGGCGCTGTGCTCTTCCTCGAGAAGCCATTGAACGTCAACACGCCTCTCCCAAGAGCAGAGACATTCCGCCAACCTCACAGTTACCACAACTTCAGAAACAGGCAGTGATTTTATCTAATAATCAGCTTATATTTAAGTTTCCCCCAGTTGTCTCCCCCCCGATCCAGTACCTCACCAAGGTTCATGCCCTTCGGCTGGCGCTGAGTCTCTTTTAATGTAAAATAATGATCTACTACTTTGGTTCTTCAGTAACGTTGACTTTTACAAGAGTCCAAGCCCAGTACCTTGCGCCACGTCCCACGCTCTGGACTTGTCTGTTTCCTCATGGCTCCATTCGGTTAATGACATGCCTTTTGCAGGAACACGACAGAGGTGGTGTTTCTATCGCACGACACCATCAGCACAGCAGGCCCGGCTGCTCATTCTGCTCGATCACTGTTAGGCCAGGCGGTGATGGCCGGGCCTCTCCATGTGAAAGACGCCTTCCCTCCCCCTTTACAAATGTCCATACAGGGAGACCGATGGCCTTCCCTGTGGGCTTGGCAGATAGGAACGGTGTGACGGTTCTGCGGGGACTTCTCCGGAAAAGGTTGTAGGCTAGGAAGTGCCTTTTTCTCAATTGGAGGTGCCATTCCGAAGGCCATGCAAAGTCCAAGAGAAGGTCCTTGGGCACCATCTAGTGGCCATCTAGGGGGCAGCAGTGCTGCTCAAATGATTGTGTGGTCAAAGGCATGTCATTTCCAAATGGTTGGGGGACCAATATTTTTGTAAAATACAACAAAAAATTATTAGAAAAATTATGTAATAAATAAACACAAAATACAAGTCTCAATTTTTATTATGAGACTCAACAGACAAATAATATTTTAATAACTGCAATCAGAACAAACATTGGGGGGGGGGGAAATAAAATAAAAACTGCACATTGTTCATTGCAAGTGTAAACAAAACTAAAAAAGTTAGCGTGAAATAGCGATTTCCCCATAATAAATGCCTAAACACAGTTCTGTGTGTTCTTTGAATCCTCACCCGAGGTATTTTCCCATTGATTTTTATAGAGTGGAAGAGAGAGGGAAAGACAGAGAGAAATATGGATATGACATCGATTGTTTGCCTCCTGCATGAGCCCCAACCAGGGCCCGGGTTGGGAGGAGCCTGCAGCCGAGGTATGTGCCCTTGACCGGAATCGAACCCAGGATCCTTCGGTCCGCAGGCTGGTATCTATCCACTGAGCCAAACTGGCTAGGGCCTAAACACAGTTTTGAACAAACACCATATGTACCAATGTTTGTTTTGTACCAAATGATTGTACAAATATATACCAGTATTTAAATTATGCAAAAATAAGTTTCTAATGTGATAAATGAACTTGTGTCTTGCTTGATAAAACACCGAATGTAGGTGAATTAATGACAATGTTACTCCCACGGAAAAATGTTTTGTTTTAATAACATACACAGTAGAGAAACCAGCTCACAGAGGCATAATGCAATCTCAGCACACTCAGGATATTCATTTAATTTTTATACAGAATTAAGCAAGTGAGGTTATAGCTTCAAAAGTCACTTTATATCCTTCACAAGCAGTCAGTTCTAACAATTTATCTTGTATTCCTATAGTTAAATTATCTTTTGATAAAATAAATGAATTTCAGATCCATCTCCATCTTTTGATAGAAAATAAAATTCAAAACATCCTATACAGTATCTAAAGTATTGGCAATTGTTGTTAAATTGTGGTAAATGTTATTACAGTCTATATACATTTTGCCTTTCCAAATTATAACTTTTGTTTTTTACCCTTAGCTCTTACTTGCCATTGGAGAACATGATGCATAAAGGTATTAAAATATTTAAGTTATTAGGCAAACAAGTAAATAAAGTTGTTCAAGTAATATCTTTAAAAAGTAGGAACCAACTTTTAAACTAAGAGTTTGATCCTGAGTTCAAGCAGAAATAAATGTCTGTTGTTGCCCCAGCTGGTTTGGCTCAGTGGATAGAGCGCCAGGCCTGGGACTGAAGGGCCCCAGTTCAGTTCTGGTCAAGGGTGTGTACCTCATCTGCCAATCCTGGCCCTGGTCTGCGCTTGTGGGAGGCAACCAATGGATGTGTCTCTCACATTGATGTTTCTCTTTCTCTCTGTCTGTCTCTCCCCTTCCCTTCCACTCTCTTTAAAAATCAATGGAAAAATATCCTCAGGTGAGGATTAACAACAACAACTACAACAAAAATGTCTGTTGTTTAAACACCCAGGCTATGGACTGTTGTTATAATAGCCCAAGCTTTCTAATGCAACGACTAGAGCTGCCCCCACACCTGACTTTTCTTGACTCAATACTCTTTATTGGGTATACAGTGAGGTCTTTTTTAGAGTGAGTGAATTGTGAATAAAGTGGTTCCATATTATATTTTTTCAATATGTAAAGGTTGATATGCACCAGGAATTTTTAATATAAAATGTATACATAAAAATAGAAAATAGAAAATTATTTATTTTTATATAATTATAATAATTTTATATAATAACTAGAGGCCTGGTGCATGAATTTGTGCACCAATGGGGTCCTTCAGCCTGGCCTGCACCCTCTCATAATCTGGGACCCCTCGGGGGATGTCAAACTGCTGTTTTTGGCCTGATCCCCCAGGGATGTAGCAGTGTCCAAAGTGGCAGACGGCCAGGGAGGAGCCCAAGCCTGGCTGCTCCCGTAGCACCTGGTCCCACTGCGCCTGTCGCTGGCTTCTGGCTGAGCGGTGCTCCTGCTGTGAGAGCACATTGACCACCAGGGGGCAGCTCTTGCATTGAGCGTCTGCCCCCTGGTGGTCAGTGCGCATCATAGTGATCAGTCAAGCGGTTGACTGGTCGTAATGGTCACTTAGGCTTTTATATAGAGAGATTATATTATTTTTCTATTTAAATAATTATAATGTATAATTTATATGTTATATAATACATTGTTTATGTTTTATTTATGTTTTTCTCTTAATGTAAGAAGCCACGAAACCTTGGGTGAGATGGTCAGGAACTGGGAGAGGAGTTATTCCCCAGACAGATGTCCCAGCACCCATTGCTCCCAGCACGGCGATGAGTGTCCTGACCTCTGACAGTGGAGTCAGCTTTGCCTGTGGCTGTAGGACGGGTAAGTAGCATGGCCCAGCATGCATTCTTCTGCACCGACTCCTTTCCCTCAGCCTCTGGGTAGTGAGGTCCCATCCCACGCTGTGTGTGACGCTACAGGCGGCTCACTTTCTTTTTTTTTTTTCTTTCTTTTTTTAAAAAAATATGTTTTATTGATTTTTTACAGAGAGGAAGGGAGAGGGATAGAGAGTCAGAAACATCAATGAGAGAGAAACATCGATCAGCTGCCTCCTGCACACCTCCTACTGGGGATGTGCCCGCAACCAAGGTACATGCCCTTGACCGGAATCGAACCTGGGACCTTTCAGTCCTCAGGGCTGACGCTCTATCCACTGAGCCAAATCGGTTAGGGCCAGGCGGCTCACTTTCATTGTCTCGTGTCCCATCTTGCCCCGCTTCTCCGCATTTGTTTGTGTTCACTGTGGCACTTCTGTTCAAGTCTGTTTCCCCGGATGTGGTGTGGGCAGAACCTCCCTGATGTCCCTGTCGGGGGTAGGGCCCACTTGTCTCGCTCCCTTTTGCTGACAGCGTGACGGCTGGGTATTGCTTTCCCTGCCTTCCTCTGTGCCCCGATGGCATGTGTCCCCCGGGGGGGCCGAGGGGGCGGGCAGGGTCAGCTCTTTTGGGACCAAGTGCAGCCATTGCTGGGGGTCCTGGTCTTTTATTCCCTCCTGACCTACTGAAATGTCCTGTCTGGGCTCACTCACACGCCCATGGGCACGTGCCATTCCCGTGGGATTAGGCCTGTTTCCCGACTAAACCCAGTGCCCGGTGAGCCTTGGCACCACTGCCTCCCTGTGGCAAAGCTGTGGGGGGGGGGGGGGGGGCGGGCGGTTCTACTGTTGAGGGTTTTCACTTGGAACTTTTCCTCCTGGATTTCCTGCTTATTTTCTTGGCCACCATTTTGTTCTTTTATCGCCACTGCTGAGTATTGGGTGTGGAAACATGAAAAGAAATTCGTCCTGCAGGTCTTGGCGAAGGGGCCTGCACCTGGCCTGTCTCTGCCATGTTTGCCTTGAACAGCTTCTGTTTTCAGCCCAATAGATTCAGGTGAAATAAACAAAATCGTGGAACACATTCTAGTAAAAAACACACAAACCCATCAGATGTTCATTATTTTGCCAGAAGGTGGTAGCAAAGGTACAATCTGACCCTGGGTAAAATGTGCAGTGTCAGCACCCAGTGAGAACAAACACCCCCCGCCACGTCCCCCCCCTAAAAAAACACAACACCCCTCAAACCAGGAAAACAATGACATGCCGCCTGCTTATTTAATTCTTGATTTTTATCGGATAGTCCTGTTTTTAGAACTCAGAATTATTAAAAGAAAAGAACTATAAGAGAAATAGGATTGTTACTCTGTAAGTTCGGTGAAATGGATGATTCTGAAACAATTCTTTAGTAGTCCAAGCCTCTTCATGAAACTAAATTTCTACCCTGTCAGTACTACTCGCTCTTGAGTTTAGGGTCGGAAGTGACAAGTCGATGGATGGTAAGCGGATCGAGCTCCCCGCTTCTAGAAATGCGCACAGTGGTGCGCCAACCGGGGCCATCGACCACAGTCAGCACGCTCCCC
>NW_005871116.1:25054-27107 GCF_000147115.1 Myotis lucifugus
AATCACTATATTCCTCAAGACTCTTCAGGTTACAATAGGGGCCAAACAGTAGTTTAGGCAAAAAGAGAAAGCCATTTGCTCAGGCAATCAAGGCCAAGGCAGGAGTAGCCGCTTCTGACAGTGTTCACTGGGTGATGACCGGGTGCGGGCACCGGGCTCCGTTAGGCGGGCTTCACAGGCACCGAGTCCTTCCGTCCTCACAGCAGCTCGAGAGGTAAGTGCTCTATGACCCTCTGTTTACAGAAGTGGGAACGCGGGCTCAGAGAGGTGTGTCCCAAGGTGACCTAAGCCTGACTCTAAGCCCACACTTGGAACCACCACGCATTGTGTCTCCAGGGACGTAACTGCAGTCACAGTTCATTTTCTCGGTGACTCTCGTGTCCTTGGGCCTCTTTCACTCTCCTCGGTCAGCTTTCCCAGGAGATTAGAGGCCCGGCTCCCGCCCTGCGTGTGCCCCCTCACCTCCTTCCCAGGAACGGGCTCCTCCTCCTTCAGGCTCCATTATGGGGTTCTGGACAAAGGCTGTGCTTCGGCCCTGACTTGAGGCATGTGCCCAGTCCCGGCGGGCAGGTGTGTGGGGCATTCGAATCAGCTCTGCTCACATGGAGAGCAGAGAATAAGGATTAGCTGCGCCCACTGTGTCCACATGGCCCTCAGGGCTGATGGGAGCCGTTCTCTGAGAGAAAGAAGGTGTGTTTCCCCGAAGAGGCCTTGGGCACTGATATTCCAAACCCCGCACACCGGGGTCTTCTCGGGTTGGATGGGGTGTGTGGGGAGAGCGCAGCATGGCTCCTGGCACCCGAGTCGGTAGTGGATTCATCGTGGCTGCTCCTTTATTCAGGCTGCAGCAGAGAAAGGCCTTCCTTTGGACAGGAGTGCGACACTGAGCCGGTGGGAGAACGAGCCAGGAAGCGAGCTTTGTGTAAGAACCTCAGAGCGAGAACAAGACGTGACCGTCAGGCAAGGCCTCGGTCTCAGCGGTCAGGACCGGCACAACCAGGTCAGAAGTCCAGGGAATGAGCAGCAAGATCCAAAACTGTCAGAAGGCACAGACCTGCTCAGACGGACTGGGCCGGGAGCCAACACCCGGAGGCGGGATCTGAGTGAGAGGGCAGAGGTGGCGGTCCAAGCTGGCGGGAGGTGCAGCCGCAGCGAGGTCCGGATGGACCCCTGGGGCCGGGGCGCAGGATCCCAGCGGGTGAGGTCAGGGAGCGGCCCTCAGACGCAGAACCAGAGACAGGAAACAATGCCTGGGATTCCAAGGTCAGGGGTTGACGACGGAGCCAAGTGATGCCAGAGAGAACTTCCTCCAATTCCCAGACAGGAAGGTCAACAGAGCACAGGGACTTCCTTCAGCCACCTCGACCCACAGACCCCACCGGCCATCGCCGGCTATCGGCAGGGGCTGTGGTCAGGTCCCAAGCAGTGCCGTGCTGCGGGGCCCCGGCATGCCAGTGGCTCCCGTCCCGGCTGGCGGCTTCTTCGGGTCAGTCTGCCCACCCGCCAGCCTTGCTCTCAGGACCACAGGCGTGGTGAGCCTCCTCTTTAGTGATGGCACCAGGTGGACCCTCACCACCTCTGCTGTTGTGAACTTCACATTCTACTATAATAATTACCAGGGACTCCGTGACCTAGGACACGAATGTATTCTCTCACAGTTCTGGAGGTCAGAAGTCAAAAATGGGTCTCACGCCCGGCCAGTGTAGCTCAGTGGTTGAGCGTTGACCCAGGAACCAAGAGGCCACCGGTTCAATTCCCAGTCAGGGCACATGCCCGGGTTGCAGGCTCAAGCCTAGTAGGGGGCGTGCAGGAGGCAGCTGATCGATGATGTTTCTCTCTCATTGATGTTTCTATCTCTCTCTCCCTCTCCCTTCCTCTCTCTAAAATCAATAAAAATATAAAAAAAAAAAATAGGTCTCACTGGGCCCAAATCAAGGTGTTGGGGAGGCTGCAATCCTGGAGGCCCAAGGAAGGCCCCCTGTCCTCCTCCTTCTCAGCTTCTAGAAGCCGCCTGCATTTCTTCTCTGCTGGGGCAGCCCAGCATCTCCCAGCA
>NW_005871116.1:27991-51624 GCF_000147115.1 Myotis lucifugus
ACAGTAGTCTCTGGACCAGGGGGATGGGGATGGCACTGGACAAGGTCATCCAGAGGACAGATGCCACATTGGTGAATTTCACTTTTGTAACGATAAAAAAATGTAAGTGGATTGGGAAAAATGAAATATTTGTTATAGCTAAGTGGTAGGAACCATGTATATTTTGAAATATCCTATATAATAAAAGCCTAATATGCTAAGTGTCCAGTAGACCAGTCAGCCATTAAACCAATCAAAACATAATATGCTAATGATATGCTAAGGCTGCTCAACTGCTCGCTATGATGTGCACTGACCACCAGGGGGCAGGCACTCTGACCAGTAGGTTAACTTGCTGCTGGGGTCCGGCTGATTGGGACTGAGTAAGATGGGCCAGACATGCCTTGGAACCCTCCCATGGTCCCTCCCCAGCCCTGATTCTGCACCAGAGGGGTCCCTCGGCCTGACCTCTGCCTCTTGCAATCTGGGACCCCTCGGGGGATGTCAGAGAGCCAGTTTTGGCCCAATCCCGCAGGCCAGGCCAAGGGACCCCACTGGTGCATGAATTCGTGCACCGGGCCTCTAATTTAATAATAAAGCATTAATTAATTTAAAAATCTAAGCATAAGACATAGTGTAGTTATTTGGATGATTTTAAAAAGCAACTGTTTTCTATAATTCCATGTTAAAAAGAAATTTGAAATAGTTCCATTAGGGCCCTGGCTGGTGTTGCTCTGTTGGTTGAGTGTCATCCCATGCACCAAAAGGTCACTGGTTTCATTCCAAGTAGGGACAACTGCCCGGCCCTGCAGGCTCAATTCCCAGTAGCTGGTATGTAGGTGGTAGCTTTTCTCTCTTTTTCTCTCTCTCCTTTTCTCTCTCTCCAAAAATCCATAATAATAATAAAAAGAAATAGTCCCATTACGAAGTCAAACTACATATTGAGCCAATGAATGAGTTACAGTTTTTCAACACTGCACCCCAACTAAAAATTGATGTAGCACGCCAACTTCAAGCTCTTCAATTATTATGTAATTAATAATTTGCCTCCTTGTCTTCTTAAACAGCATGGCCAGTGAGAATTTATTCTCTTATTCTCCTTTTATACAAATGCCACTTGAAAAGGGGAGAAGGAGGGTTTATACCAACACTAATTCTTACTTAAAATCTCTGGTTGGATGATTTCAACATGAACTCATGGGCTAAAATCAATGTTCTAGAATTTTTCTCCCCCAGGAACTTATGCAACAGACATTGGAACTAGATGAAAACATATGCTAGCTAAAACTTTTATAATGAATGCAGAATTATCTTCACTATAATAATATTGAGTATCAAAACAATAATATGAGAATCAACCCCAGTAGGTCTAGGCTTCTGCCTTATACAAGATGTTCCAGGCAAGTTCAAAAGTAACTGCCGTTTAGGAATTTAACTCCTGCCCATCCTTTTCTAGTCACCTGGCGCTTGGTACAATCTTTACTCTGCGCATCACTTGCACTAGTTCTCCAGTCTTCTCATCGGCGTGAGAAACCGGGCTCCATTATCTTTATTTATTTACTCCTTTGATCAACCCCCTGGTTTGTAACTAGTCTACCACCTCCGCTGCCACCCCTTCCCCTGCCCTTGTCCTTACTCCTGGGGGGCTGTCCCATTTGCTGGGCTGCCTTTCCACAGAGAGACTGTTCTCACCCTTCCCGACACCCCGTCTAGTGTCTCCCTGTGGGGAAGCCCTCCTCTTCATGCCGGCACTCTCACGGAGGAGGAGGGATAAGATGAGGTGCAGGTGGGGGAGGAGGAGGGATAAGATGAGATGAGGCGCAGGTGGGAGGAGGAGGGGAACTGCATGAGGCGCATGAGGTGCAGGTGGGGGAGGAGGAGGAGGAGGGGAACTGGATGAGGTGCAGGTGGGGGAGGAGGAGGAGGAGGGGAACTGGATGAGGTGCAGGTGGGGGAGGAGGAGGAGGAGGGATAAGATGAGGTGCAGGTGGGGGAGGAGGAGGAGGAGGGATAAGATGAGGTACAGGTGGGGGAGGAGGAGGAGGAGGGATAAGATGAGGTACAGGTGGGGAGGAGGAGGTAGAGGAGGAAGAGGAAGAAGAGGAAGAGGTGGAGGAGGAGTTACATAATATGTACTATATAATATAACTAGAGGCCTGATGCAGGAAATTCAAGCAAGGTGCTCGGCCCTTGCAGCCCGGCTTCTTCCGGAAGGTGGTCCGGAAGGTCGTTGGGCTGTCCGGTCTAATTAGCATATTATTCTTTTATTTTTATAGATATGTTCATAGGCTGACGCTCACCCAGTGAGCACACCGGCTGGGCTCTGTGTGCTTTTGAATAATGAAAAGCCCCTCGTCCTAACCTCACTACGTACACGTGGAGCCATTTAAGAAGAGAGCTTTTTAAGAACCTGCTCCCTGCTTGGCCTCCCTGGGCTCCGGGTCTCTGCTCAGCCCTGGCGGCCAGCTCTCAGGGCGGTCAGCCCCTTCCTCCCGCAGCCCGAGGGCCGTGGAGCAGGGGCTCCTCTCCGCTCCCTCACCTCCGCAGGCTTCGCGCAGAAACGCAGGAGGGTTTCCCTCCAGGCTCTGCCTCCTACAGCCCCACTTCCACCCGTTTCCTTTTCTAGATACGCCCAGGATCACGTGGTTTCCCCGGGGCTGCGGCTGCTCTGCGTGTTCCTTCCGGACCTGGAGCTTTCCTGGGGTTCTCTGGGCGTGTGGCCGTCATTGCCCCCGGCCCGGAGCTTTCCTGGGGTTCTCTGGGCGTGTGGCCGTCATTGCCCCCGGCCCGGAGCTTTCCTGGGGTTCTCTGGGCGTGTGGCCGGCATTGCCCCCCGCCCAGAGCTTTCCTGGGGTTCTCTGGGCGTGTGGCCGTCATTGCCCCCCGCCCGGAGCTTTCCTGGGGTTCTCTGGGCGTGTGGCCGGCATTGCCCCCCGCCCAGAGCTTTCCTGGGGTTCTCTGGGCGTGTGGCCGTCATTGCCCCCCGCCCGGAGCTTTCCTGGGGTTCTCTGGGCGTGTGGCCGGCATTGCCCCCGGCCCGGAGCTTTCCTGGGGTTCTCTGGGCGTGTGGCCGGCATTGCCCCTGGCCCGGAGCTTTCCTGGGGTTCTCTGGGCGTGTGGCTGGCATTGCCCCCGGCCCGGAGCTTTCCTGGGGTTCTCTGGGCGTGTGGCCGGCATTGCCCCTGGCCCGGAGCTTTCCTGGGGTTCTCTGGGCGTGTGGCTGGCATTGCCCCCGGCCCGGAGCTTTCCTGGGGTTCTCTGGGCATGGGGCTGGCATTGCACCTGGCCCGCCAGGCCGTCGGTGCGTGTCTGCGGGGAAGCCACGGCGAGGATGGAAAGTATGCTTGTCCCGGATCAGGAGCAGAGACCCCGAAGCTTCTGGCAACACCCACGCCACAATCTCCTCTTTCTTCAGCCGGAGGAGAGCGTGCCAGGAGCTGTGCTGGGAGCAAAGGGCCCTGCCTGGGGTTCTGGCTGGTCCCACGTGGCTTTACTAAAGATTGAATAGCCCACTTGGCAAACGCACTTGTAGAGCAATGTGTGCTGACGTCTTTTGGGGCAAAAGAACAATACTGGAGTCCTGGGGGCGGAGGCTGGAGTTGGCCCCGAAAGGAACAGACAGCCCGACCACCAGTTGTCCTGGAAAGAGGTCAGTCCTGGGGAAGGAGGTGGGAGCGTTGGCGGTGTGGGAAGAGCACCCTTTGTTCTCTGAGGCCGGGCCAGTGAGGCCGCCTGTGGCGGTGGGCGCCCTGGGTCTGGGCCCCGAAGGCAGAGGGGCAGGACTCCGGGACAAGGTGCAGGATTTCAACCGATGCTCTGTTTCTCTTCCAGGATTTTGGAAACTCACACACATATGCACACAATTTAACTCATTTAGACTAGAAAACAATCCCTGGCATTATGGGTAGATTTCGTGACCTGCAAAATGCGGAGGTTTTTATCTCCCTAATTTTATGTTTGTGCACCTCTAAGTAACGTTGCCGTCAAAAGTCATTTGAGATAACGCTAGACGGCTTGTGAGAGCTTTCCTTGTAACCGCTTTTATTTGCTTTAAGTAGAAAGCGATCCTTTTAAGATGCAGCATCCTAAATGGTTTGGACCTTTCCTCAGGAGGTGCTGGTAGGGAGTGTGTTTCTTTGAATGCTGCCAATGGTAGAACTCTTGCTCCTGCGGTCACGGTCACGGTGTGTCACCGTCATTGTAGCCGACATTTTGTGTTTGGCCCCTGAGGCCTTCAGGGTTGCTGTGGGTTCCGTGGGACAACCCAGCTCAGAGGAGCTGCAACTGTGCTCATTCAATGTGTTTCCTTACCTGGCCAGCATGGCTCAGGGGTTGAGCATCAACCTATGAACCAGGAGGTCACGGTTCCATTCCTGGTCAGGGCATGTGCCTGGGTGCGGGCTCGATCCCCAGTGTGGGGAATGCAGGAGGCAGCCGAGCCATGATTCTCTCTCTTCATTGATGTTTCTATCTCTCTCTCCCTCTCGCTTTCTCTCAAATAAAAATATGTTTTAGAAACTGTGTTTCCTTTCCTCTCCGTAGTGAGCTATGCGAGGAACTCCTTCCAGGGCAGCTTCTGCCTGACAATGAACCTCCCTGGGCCTCCACTCCACCCGGACAAGCCGCTTCTTTCTCCACGGGTTTTATTTCGATAAACATGCTTGTGTGTGTCGTGGTGGCTCCCAGCAGTTAATTATCTGCTGTTCCCACAGAACTATAAAGAAAATACCGACACAAAATAAAAGATAAAATGTCAAAGTGGGAAGCACCTCAGGTGACCCAGGTTAGTTTCACAAGAGGCTCTGCTGGTGTTCAGATGGAGACAATTCTGTGTTTATGGGACTGTCCTCCCCACTACAGGGCACTTAGCATTTTTGGTTCCCTTCGTTTTTGTGACAACACCCCGCACAGTTCCCAATGTCCCTGGGGTGGGAGACAGCAATATTCTGTTGAGAACCACTAACGCCTTCACTGTCACTCAGAGACATGGAGGGCTGCAGGGGTCGTATGACTTGCCGAAATGACAGAGTGACTGAGCCAGGGGAGAAACCAAGCCCTCTGACTCCTGCAGGGAAGTCTTATTATTTGCTTTACCTGGACTGAGAACCCGAGCTTGAGGTGGTTAAGGACATGCCTGAGGTCACACCGTTTGTAAATGGCAAAGCCTGTGTTCAGCCCCAGACCCGGCTGGTTTTAAAGCCCACCCGTGACATTCCCTCACATGATGCTCATCAGGGAGCTCACATCCCGCGAGAGAATGGAGACCCTGGCTCAACGCTTTCTGCAGGAAAGGGGTACCCTACACCTGCTCTGGTATTTCTAACATTTCCCAAGTTTCCTCTTATAAGATCCTATAACAGCTGACATTTCAAAGTGATAAGGGATGCCGAAACATCTAAACATCTTTGGGGTATTATCCACCTATTCGAGCCATTTGAATTGTGCAGATGGTTCAACTTGCCCCAGTCATGACCTGGCCCTCTGTCCCAAGGTTCCCGGGGGATTGACTTGACGGGACAAAGTGGCGGGAGAACAGAGTCATCATGAGGCCGGCCACAGCACAGCCACGCCGAGCTCCACGCGCCCACAACGCCACCTGCCAAGTCCAAGGTCTGTGAGTAATTGGAATTATATTGCTTCTGTCATTTTGTTTGAATTTTAAAACCTATTGCGGCTTTATAATTTAACAAGTGCTGTAAGTCGAGAGGTTTTTATCTCCCTAATTTTATGTTTGTGCACCTCTAAGGAACGTTGCCGTCAAAAGTCATTTGAGCCGAAACCGATTTGGCTCAGTGGATAGAGCGTCGGCCTGCGGACTGAAAGGTCCCAGGTTCGATTCCGGTCAAGGGCATGTACCTTGGTTGCAGGCACATCCCCAATAGGAGATGTGCAGGAGGCAGCTGATCGATGTTTCTCTCTCATCGATGTTTCTAACTCTCTATCTCTCGCCCTTCCTCTCTGTAAAAAATCAATTAAAAAAAAAAAGTCATTTGAGATAACGCTAGACGGCTTGTGAGAGCTTTCCTTGTAACCGCTTTTATTTGCTTTAAGTAGAAAGCGATCCTTTTAAGAAGCAGCACCCTAAATGGTTTGGACCTTTCCTCAGGAGGTGCTGGTAGGGAGTGCGTTTCTTTGAATGCTGCCAATGGCAGAACTCTTGCTCCTGCGGTCACGGTCACGGTGTGTCACCGTCGTTGTAGCCGACGTTTTGTGTTTGGCCCCTGAGGCCTTCTTTCGGTCCCTGTCCCTGTGTTTTCCTTTCCTGAACGCAGTCTTGGTGGAGCTGCCTCTCACCGCGCCCCGCTCCTCTGCTCCCTCATCCCCGGCCTCGGGCTGGACACGGGTCCAGATGATGCCAGTCAGACGTGCTGGAATGTGAGGCTTGAAGCAGTGACACAAGGGCTGGAAATAGTGGCAGCTGATTCATCCCATGGTGGAGGCCCAAAGAGCCTGGCTGTGACTTTCTGCGTCTTGACTCCCAGTTTTACCTGCTTTCTGTCTTTCTCAACACCTGGTCAGTGGCTGCTTTAATTCCATGGGCTAATCCTTATCTTTCCACAAATCCCTTTGTTTATTTACTAGGGACCCGGTGCACGAATTCGTGCACATTGAAAGGAAATTAATTAGAAGGTGGCCGGCAGGGTGGGACTGGGCGAGACAGGCCAGACACACCCTGGAGCCAACCTCTTGTGGTCCCTCCCCAGCTGGCCGCACCTGGGGTGGCACCATGGCTTGAAGGGCCTCTGTGGAGTGAGCAGGGTCCCTCTGGCAGGTGGGGTCCCTCAGCCTGGCCTATGGGGATGGGCTGAAACCGGCTCTCCGACATCCCCCAAGGGTTCCAGAGTGCGAGAGGGAACTTTGCAAAGTTGCTGTTGTACAGGGTGTGAAACACAAATGCAAGTGTGCAGTAAACCAGATTCGGGGCCAACAGTGCCCCAGCAACAACATAACCCACAACAGAAGGTGGAATCACGCAGCCCCGCTAGGAATTGAGCTCCCTCATCTCTGGTTTTGGGGTGCGTCACCCAAGAACTGCTGCTGCCAAGTCACTGCAGTTCAGCAGCTCCTGTGTTGAGCGCCTGCCCCCTGGTGGTCAGTGTGCATCATAGCAACTGGTCAGAGGGACACTTAGCATATTAACCTTTTATATATATAGAATGTATTTATTTAATTAATTTATCTTTATTGTTGAAAGTATTACAGATGCCCCCTTCTTTCCCCCATTGACCTTCTCCTCCCCCAGGCCTTCCCTACACTATTGTCTGCATCCATGGGTTATGCATATGTGCATACAAGTTCTTTGGTTAATCTCTCCCCACCTCTCCAAAAATCCCTTTATTTTTGATTAATTTAAGCCAGACTCGATTTTTGCTACATGCAACCATTGATGGAGTCATAAGAGTGAAGCCTGGTTTGTGATAAGGCAGGAAATTTTGTTTGGAGTGAACAAAACAATGTGGAAGTAAAGTCACATGTACAGGATTTATTGGGGCTCCTTGTCTGGCTATTTGTTCTAGAAACACTTATTGAAAGACTAGAGGCCCGATGCACGAAATTCATGCAAGGGCCTTGGCCCTGGCCCCCGCCCTCCTCTGCCTCGGCCCCGCCTGCTGCAGCTTTGTCTGGAAAGAAGGACGTCCGGAAGGATGTCTGGTCTAATTAGCATATTACGCTTTTATTATTATAGATGCCGTGGGGACTAGTGTCTTTAGAGTTGGAGAGAGCTGGTTCTCTCAGCGCCGTGTGTAACTGTAAGCATGCGACTTAGCCTCTGTGAGCTTCAGCTCTCTCGGAGGTGAATGGGGAATGATGGCTTGGAGGAGTAGTGACCATCTTGATGTCCCACTGTCGAGGGGAGTGTGCCAGTGGGACCTGGTTAGGAAGCAGCAAATGCTGTGATCCTCAGCAAGACATGTATATGCTGCCGACAGACGATGAGCCCCAAGAAAGGTTAGGGCTTTGCCATCTCGGCGAGTTTCTAGAGCCCAGTGATCTGGGCATTTGGAGATATTCCGAGCAGCGGTTCTTAACCTGTGGGTCTCGAACAATGAAAATACATCCTGCATATCAGATATTTACATTACGATTCATCACAGTAGCAAAATTACAGTTATGAAGTAGCAACGAAAATAATTTTATGGCTGGGGGTCACCACAACATGAGGAACTGTATTAAAGGGTCGCGGCATTAGGAAGGTTGAGAACCACTGTGAGGGAGAGACAGGTTGTTGTATCTTGCCTTGCTCACCGCTGAGAGTGAGGTACACAGCTCGGTGAGCCTGTTTGGGTGTCGGAGGCATGGGTGCCCCGGTTGGGCATGCAGCTTTCGCTCGGTTACTGGGCAACCCAGAGGGTGTGGGTTCGAATGGGGCCTGTGGTAAGACATGGTCCTCCCAGCTGCCCTGTGACTGGGGCAGTGGTCGGCAAACTCATTAGTCAACAGAGCCAAATATCAACAGTACAACGATTGAAATTTCTTTTGAGAGCCAGATTTTTTAAACTTACACTATATAGGTAGGTACATTGTTATTAACTTAATCAGGGTTCTCCTAAGGCTTAGGAAGAGCCACACTCAAGGGGCCAAAGAGCCGCATGTGGCTCGCGAGCTGCAGTTTGCCGACCACGGGACTAGGGTCTTATGACCCAGCAGAACCAACAGTAGGAGAACATTTCTTTGGGAATGTTCTCTTAAGAATACAAATAAGGAGTAAGAAGAAAATAAATCGACTGTAACCTCACAAGCCATATAACTGTGGACCTCACGGTGGGCATATCTCCCCAGTCTCTCCTTTTTATGCTTGTAAATAACTTTCTGTTTTCTTCAGAAAAGCAGGTCATATGGAACATGGGATTTTGTAACTTACATTTTTCATGTATGTTGACCACTTCCCATCTTACTCCTCATTCTTCAGCAACAGTATTTTAAACACCTGTTTCATGTTTCACTGCGTGTATATTTCAGGATTTTCTTGCTCTCTTAGCTGGGGATAGTTAGGTTGTTTTCAGCTTCTAGCAATTGTGACAGGTTTTGCTGATCGGCACATTTTATTTTGGGTTAACTGCCTAAAAACAACCTGTGCAATGTTTATCTTCTGTATTAATCATGCTTTTTACTTTGTATGTTTTATAATGCTTTCACATCTCAGGGGCCTGGCTGGCTGGGGAGAGACCGCCCCCCAGGGCTCGCTGCTTCCTAGAGGTAGCCAGTGACTCTCCTGTGAGCACCTTTCATACGCAAACCAGCCAGTCCACGGCCCTCATTAATTCTCACACCCCAAGCGAGATCTCCCTGCCCGACACCAGGCACCAGACAAATGCAGAGCACGCCTAGAGCTCACAGTCTCACAGATTGTTCAACCATTCCTTCCTGAACTCCTCCAACTTGTCTGCCATCCCCGCTTCCGCCCCTCCGAATCCACAGTGAAGGCTCTGGCCCATCCTTCTTCCTTCGCTCCTCTGCCTCCTGGCCGAGGGACCATGGTGCTTCCCACACGGCCCTGTGTGGAGGGCCTGCCCCCTTCTCTTAGGACAGTGGTCTGCAACCTGCGGCTCAGCAAACCGCAGCTCGAGAGCCACATGCGGCTCTTTGGCCCCTTCAGTGTGGCTCTTCTACAAAATACCAGCTCTTCCACAAAATACCGACTTCTGCGCATGGGCCATGAAGTTTCAATCACACTGTACGTGCGCGCCCGCACGTGGTATTTTGTGGAAGAGCCACACTCAAGGGGCCAAAGAGCCACATGTGGCTCGCGAGCCGCGGTTCGCCGACCACGGTCTTAGGAAACTTAGGTAATAAACTCTTCTTTCAAAGGCAGTTGCCTCTGTCTGCCACCTCACCTTCCTGATGAAAACAAGCCCGTCTCTCCTGGCTGCAAACATTCCACAGCTGCCCTGGGTCCCAATTCTGTTTTTTTTAAATTGATTTCAGAGAGGAAAGGAGAGGGAGAGAGAGATAGAAACATCAATGATGAGAGAGAATCATTGATCAGCTGCTTCCTGCACTTCCCCACATTGGGGAATCTGACCCGCAACCTGGGCATGTGCCCTTGACCAGAATTGAACCCAGGACCTGCCTCAGTCCGCAGGCCGGCGCTCTATCCACTGAGCCAAACCAGCTAGGGCTCCCGGGTCCCAGTTCCGTGCGCATGCTCAGCAGGTGCCCAACTCTTGACAGCATTCACGCAGGGCGTGTGCCTCCGAGGCCCGAGGCCCTGTACACTCTTGGACACATCCCCCCTCCCCCGCTCCCCCCCCCATAATACCAAATACTCTTTGGCTTCTGCAATTTGTTTTTGTTTTGTTTTTTTAAAACTGGATTTTCATGTGTTTTTTCCTTGTTCAAAAGAAGAATAGACCAACCCATTATTTTGCTTCATCGTCTTTGAATAGAAACAAGAGGCCCCCTGGGTTTTATGTGGTGGAATATGTCTACGCGACCCAAATGTAAACTTTACACAATGTGACTCTTGCCCCAAGCCCAGTAACTGGACATGTGACAGATGTGTCACCCACAGTGTCCGTTTGATGTGCATAACCCTGGCTGCTTCGGAATGACCCCCACTGAGAACCAGCAGCTGCTGCTCCCGAGACTAGGATACAGGACTTCTAAGAAAATGAGTGATTCATCACTGGAGGACAAATCAAACAGAAATAGAGCCACGGGGTTAGGTGCATAGTACACATGTTTCCGCCCTGCAAAATAAGTGTGATAGCTTAAAAAAAGACACGTGATAAAGTGCTGAATTTAGAAAATTAAGTCAAACATTAAAGGATTGAGTAGCACCTCTACACACTTCAGGCTCGAACAAAACCCCACAGAGTTCTTAGCATAATGTATTAAAGCCCAGTAACCTCCACCGGGCGAGGAATGACAGAGTCGCGATGCCCTGGTTCTTGGTTTGCTTGGTTCCATCACTTAGCTCCCCAGGGCCTCCCTCCCCGAAATGCAAGGACTGGATGGCCGCATCTTCCCATTCTAAAATTCTAACGTTAATAATTTATGCGGGATCCTCTCTATGACTATTCCAGGCCCATCTTTAGGTCATCAAACAGAACCTCCTGTCCCTCCCACCCCCCCATAGAGACTTTGCCTCTTAATTTATTAGCACTACCTAATACTTCTGATGTGTCACAATATAGACACATGTACTTGCTTTTTATAATAAAGAAATGAAAAATAAAAAGATGAATGGCTAAAATGGAAAACTCTGACAGTTATCCCTCAAAGCAAGGAGGGTAGCTCATGTTCAGCGCAGTTACAGAGTCGGGGGTCCCACCATTGGGTTGGCAGATGGGGGCTCAGAATTGCTCTCTGATAGGGGAGTGACCGTTGACTTGGGCAACTTCAATCCTCATGCGGGTAGACTCCAGACCCCTTGTTTTGCCCGTGGAGTGCTTCTTAGGAAGATGAGCTATAGTTAAACAACTGGGTTCAAACCCCAGCCCTGTCACCTATGACCAGGGTGAATGCAGACAAATTATTCTAGTCTTTGAAGCTCAGTTTAATCATCTCTAAAACAGAGCTGACGAGAATCCGGACTTGGAGTGACTGGGGGGATTGGTGAGACGATGCACGCAGGGCACTTAGCGCCTTGCTCTTGCTGAGCGGTGCTGGAGAAGCACTTCCTGTTGTTACGCTCTGTTGCAGTGGTTCTCAACCTGTGGGTCGCGACCCTTTGGCGGTCGAACGACCTTTTCACAGGGGTCACCTAAGACCATCCTGCATATCAAATATTTACGTTTCGATTCATAACAGTAGCAACATTACAGTTATGAAGTAGCAACGAAAATAATGTTATGGTTGGGTCACAACATGAGGAGCTGTGTTTAAAGGGCCAGAAGGTTGAGAACCACTGCTCTATTTCCTCTGCGGACCAAAGAGGGGCCGCATACTAAACCTGACAGGCTCAGGGGAGGCCTGCAGGGTAGGCCTTACAGACTCAGAGACCAAAAGTAACCACACAGGAGGGTCTGAACATTAAAATTCCTAACGAAAAGCAGGTCCTGGGGGTAGTCACATCCTAGGCCTGTAGCTTCCTTGACAAAGGTCAGTCTTTACCGTAACGGAGCCTGTCTGTTGTCCTTTTGCATCGGAGATAACATACCTGTGAAATGTCAGCGTAATCTCCTTTCCCAGACCTCTCAGGGCACAGCCACACACCAGAGCACGAGCCCACAGACAGCCTCATTGTTATCTTGTTCCCGGAAATGCCATCTCCCTGTGCTGTCAGTGTTGATGGTTAACTGTCCTTTACTCTCACCCAACCTCAGAGGCTGCCCCACTTTGCTTTCTCCCGCCCCCTTCAACTCCCACCGTGGACTTCCTGTGAGCCTCCTTCCACCTCCTCCTTGCCCGTGGAATGCCTAAATGTGCCAACTCAGCTGGAAAACTGCCTCCTGCTCCTCTGCCTCCTGACCGAGGGACCATGGTGCTTCCCACGAGGCCCTGTGTGGAGGGCCTGCCCCCTTCTCTTAGGACAGTGGTCCGAAAACTGCGGCTCAGCAAACCACAGCTCATGAGCCACATGCGGCTCTTTGGCCCCTTCAGTGTGGCTCTTCTACAAAATACTGGCTCTTCCACAACATACCGACTTCTGCGCATGGGCCACAAAGTTTCAATCGCATTGTACGTGCACGCCCGCACGTGGTATTTTGTGGAAGAGACTGTAGCTTCCTTGACAAAGGTCAGTCTTTACCTGTGCCCTTATGGTCTAATCCTACAAGACCGAACTGAGAGTAAAGGACAGTTAACAAGCATTCCACGGGCAAAACAATTCTCTGCAGTTTTGCAGACGGTAAAGACTGACCTTTGTCAAGGAAGCTACAGGCCTAGGATGTGACTACCCCCAGGACCTGCTTTTCATTAGGAATTTTAATGTTCTGATGTGTGGCCCTTTAAATACAGTTCTGATGTGCCAACTCAGCTGCAAAACTGCCGTTTTCCCAATTCCTGGAGATTTCGTTTCCCAGCAATTGTCAGTTCGGCCCAAATAAGCTCATAACAATTCTCTACAGGTTCAGACTTTTCTTTTGTCAACACCTTGGACCTCAGTCCTGTGCCCTATGGTCTTGTAGGATTGGGAAAACTGAAGACAAAATGAGATGTGATTTGTGAACACAATAAAGGATGTTGGAGGAAAAGAGTGTCTAGTGTAAGAGATGAACGATGTTGCGCATGTAGAAAGATCACAGTGGAGTTTACAAAGGCAGAGGTTAACTTAAAAATTATATTAAAACCCCCCTCCAGTATCCGACTGGGGAGGAACATAACGTTTGGTCCATGAAACTGTAATGCCTCGGACATTTTAATAGCAGAGGGCTGGCAGGCAGGCGTCTGCCTGTCATTTTGATGGTAACAACAGGAAACAGCCAATGGTTTCACACCCTGTTCATGTTCCTGGAGAATAACATGAAGTAGATGTGAAGCAAAAATAGGTCTTTTTCTGCTTGGAGTGGACATTTGTTTGTGTTTTTTGGTCTTTTGAGCGTCCAGCCCTTCTTTGTGAGCACCCAGCTTATGGGACACGTCTGGCGAGGGGGCAGCACCCAGCTCCACCCCGAAGCCAAAGGGCGCATCTTCTCTTTTCCAACCTGCACCCGCCGCCAGGCTCTGACTTACACTCTGCAAACTGGACGTGGCTCTCAGCCTTCGGCTCTTCCCTGAGGGCCGTGGCCACACGTGGACTGGCTCTTCCCTGAGGGCCGTGGCCACACGTGGACTGGCTCTTCCCTGAGGGTTGTGGCCACACGTGGACTGAGCTCTTCCCCGAGGGCCGTGACCACGCGTGGACTGGCTCTTCCCCGAGGGCTGTGGCCACGCATGGACTGGCTCTTCCCTGAGGGCTGTGGCCACGCGTGGACTGGCTCTTCCCGCTGCAGGTCCTGGCCAGGCCCGGCCTCCTGAGCTCCTGGGTCTGCCTGTTTGCTGGGCCTGGTTGGGAGCTCCCACTCCTCTCAGTTCTTTGAGCTTCCACAGCCCTCGGGGGAAATCTCTTTTTGCTGAGAGACCCTGTTGAGTTTGTACCCAGAAGAGACCCTGAGGACGGACCTGGAGTGCAGGTGGTTTATCCGGCAGGTGCAGGGAGCATTGGGGAGGAGAGTGAGAAGAGAGATGGGGAGGGGGAGGGAGCTAATGAAGGGCGTGCACTCAGCCACGAGGGCTCGGCTCTGGATCCGCAGAGGAGCCTGGGAAACCGGGTGGGAGCCAGGGTCTCAGCATGGTCTCGCTTAAGTGGGGTGGTCCCTGGGGTGTTTATACACCGACCTTGGGTGGTGCTGGGGCTGCTCCTGGGTGCTCGCCGTCCCGCCCTCTGGCTTCTGCGTTGGGGAAGCTCCAACCGGACGTGGACACTGGCCGTTAACTCTGGGCGGGAGCACACTGGCTTGTCCTGCTTGGCTTCTGTTTTTGGCCAGAGAGTCGTACCTCTTCCCTTAGGTGACTTGAAACTCACCATTTTAGTGCAGCATGTTGTGGATGCTCTTACAGAAAAGACAAGAGGTAACCAACAGCCAGGGTGTGGAGGAAAGCGAACCCTTACCCTCCTGGTGGGAATGTAAATGGGTACAGCTATTATGGAAAACAGCGGCAGTTCCTCAACATTTAAAAAATAGAAGGAACATATGACCCAGCAATCCCGGTCCTGGGTGTACACCCACAGGAAATGAAATCCTATCTCAGAAGAGACACCGGTGCTCCCGTGTGCATGACAACATCATTCCCAACAGCAAGGACATGAAACAGCCCGCACATCCTCCTGGGCGAGTGGACAATGAAAATGGGACACACACACAGTGGAATATTATAAGGAATATACAAGGAAACATTATGAAGCCACGGGAAGAAGGAAATGCTGACATTTGGGACAACGTGGGAGAAACTGCAGGGCACTGTGCAAAGTGAAATAAGCCAGGGAGAGAAAGGCCAATATTGTACGGTATCACATGTGGGATTAAAAAGTAGCCGATTCCATATAAAATGGTGGTTGGCAGGCACTGGGTGGGGGGGAGGAGGGGAAGTAGGGAGATGTAAGTTAAGAGTGTAAACTTGCGCTTATAAGAAGTTCTGAGGGCCCTGACCGGTTTGGCTCAGTGGATAGAAGTTCTGAGGGCCCTGACCGGTTTGGCTCAGGGTATGTGGACTGAAGGGTCCCAGGTTCGATTCCAGTCAAGGGCATGTACCTTGGTTGCGGGCACATCCCCAGTAGGGGGTGTGCAGGAGGCAGCTGATCGATGTTTCTATCTCATCGATGTTTCTAACTCTCTATCCCTCTCCCTTCCTCTCTGTGAAAAATCAATAAAATAAATTAAAAAAAAAGAAGTCTGAGGGTTAATAGTGCAGCATGGTGACTATAGTTAGTAATGTGGTTTTGCCCCCTTGAAAAGTTGCTGAGAATAGATTTTAGGCATTCTCCCCCCCCCCCCCCCACACACACACACACAACTATATGAGGAGATGTATGTGTTAATTGTCTTGGTCTTGGTAAATATCCATAATGTGTATCACACAAGTTGTACAATTATATTTGTCAATTATTCTACAAGAAAGTTTGAAAAAATATTACCAGTTCTATAAACAAAACCAAAGTAATAAGGTAGATTTTTCACCTAATAGTTAAGATCTATCCATGTCACTCTCTGTGAAAATAAGAAATAGCATAATACAATTTCTATATTGAAATAACACATGCATGCACAAGAAATACTCTTTTTCAATGATTTAGACCCATCTACATGTATTAGAAACAGAAGAGTCATATGGAGCAAAAGGAATGAAGAGAGCAATGAAGGGAAGACACTAAAATAAGACAAGAACCTTGCAGATTGGTACTGAATGTGCCACGAGCTGAAATAAAAAATTTTGTACCTGAGGTTAAAAATAACACCACCAAAGCGATTCACCAGAACAGGAATGGTTTACAACTTGAGATACTTAATACACTTACATACACTTGAATATAAGAAATTGCCCAAGTAGAAAGTCATTTCCATGTCATACCTCAAGACTTCCAAGAGTCTGTGAAATGACAGATTTGAGTTAAAATAATCTTTGTTACTCCCCCTCCCCCTGCTCCCCGCCACCCCGGCAGTTAGTACAGGGAAAAAGAAATAAAGGCTGAAAAGAATATTTTTGTAGGACGGATGAAGAGCGAAGAACATTTAATGCCAAAGGAGTTACCAACAATTGGAAAATAACCATGAGGGGGTTGGGGGCCTGGGTGAAAAAGATGAGGGGATTAAGCAAAGAAGAAAACGCTCAAAGACACAGACAACAGTGTGGCGATTACCAGAGGGAAAGAGGGGTGGGGGAAGGTAGAAGGGGGGGTAAATGATGATGAAAGAAGACTTGATTCGGGGTGATAAACACACAATACAGCATACAGATGTATTATAGAATTGTACACCTGAAACCTATATAATTTTGTTAACCAATGCCACCCCAGTAAATTCAATAAACATTTAAAAAAATTGAAAAACGAGAATTGTTCATGGGTCTTATTTAAGAATAATAATAAGAGCCTGGCCAGTGTTTCTCAGGGCTTGAGCATCTACCCAAGCACCGAGAACTTGCCGGTTCGATCCCAGTCAGGGGGCGTGTAGTAGGCAGCAGATTGAGGTTTTTGTTTCTCTTATCGATGCTTCTCTTTCTCTCCCTTTCCCTTCCTCTCTCTCTAAAATCAACATATTTTAAAAAGAAGAAAAGACAAAATATATAAATAATAAAATGGCGATAAACACATAGCTATTAAAAAAAAAGAAAAAAATAACAATGTTAGCTTGATGAAACAATTTCCTCCACTAATGTCAGAGTGAAATTTAATGTTAACAACATGATCACCAAAAATATAAGAAGACAAATGTTAAGAATTTTCCTGATGTTTTCCTCATGGCATTCTATTCTATTTTAGTCTCATGCATCAGCTATCCAAGATTTAAGACCTCGTGGAATGTACTCGCTGGAAAGAAATAAAAACTGTATCTTCCCACATTGTACATGGCGGTAACAAAAACTTTCCTCACCACCTTTAATTTCTGTTCACAGCATTACAAAAAATAATGTTCTTATTTATTTTTGGGGGGATCCGGCATTTTCCTCTTTAGCAAGGAAACAATCAAGAATTAAGTGATGAGGTGTTGTTATAGCAATGTGTTAAGACCTCAAAGCTGGTATTTAGGATCTTTGGCTTCTTATATTCTTTGCATAATCAGAAATCCAACATAATATTTGAATATTCTGAAAGTTATTTAAAAAGTTTATATGTATATGAATTTATACATTATGCTTATTTTTTATTTTGGATTTATCATTGATGAAATTAAATTTTAAGTGCCTACTTCATATATCATTCTTGAAGGAGGGAATGCAGGATTAAAGGAAAAATATCCTAGCCCTCATGGAGTTTATATTCTCACGGATTAATGATGGTTAATTTAGAGCACAAAGTGTTCAATATGTTGATGCAATGACACCAGGAAAATTATTTTTATAAGATGTTTTTGAAATCGAATATATTTTTGTCCTGCTCAAGTGTCTCTTAAACATAGCCCATTTGGCTGTCATAACACGATTGACGATCACAAAGAGTTAAATATAACTTGGGTCAAATCACATCCCCAGGCAAATGAATGTCTGATACAACAGGCTTAAGCTGGAGCACCATAGCTCTTGACACACTGTGGATGTTTGAAAGGCTGAGTTAAACAAGGACATTAAACCCCGGGCCTGACATCTTTGTAGCCTGTGTACTTAGTACATTAGGATACATTTTACTCTTTTATCACTATTAATAATACACTTGATCTAGAAATTAAATACATCCCTTCCAGCGCAATCCTCTTTTGCTTCCATATATTCTGCTTAGTCCTCCCCTCATCCTCAAAGTCCTGACCCTTTGTACAGCCACTTCTATTTTTTCCTTTTTTTTGTTTGTTTGTTTGTTTTTCCGTAATCACTCAGATGTACCTCTGTCTCCTTAAGGGAGCTGAGCTCCTGCTGTCTTTGTGAACTATGTAGAGAGAGGAAAGGATATTGAACCCGCTCTTGTCTCAAGCTTACCAGGAAACATCTGAGTGTGGGAACCCAGGGCTAATCTCAAGGTAATTGCCAAGTGGTTCCCCCAGGGGAGCCACCTTCACCAAACCAACATTATTAAATAAGGTCTATTGTGATTGGACAATAGCTACTTCCAAACAAGTTACCCATAGCCACCTCATTTTGGGTTTGGAAGTCATTCCTTTATTTCATAGCATTTAGTGAACACTTACTTGGTGTAGTTCTCTTTACCAGGCATGCAAGGGCCTGTAAGAACTGCCATTTATTCATTTCCCACTGAATTCGAAGGACTTGGCATCCATCCTTTCTGATCCTTCCTTCTGCAACACCAGGCCGATGACATGGTCTCCATGTTAGAAGTGAGAAGATTGAAGAACAGCGAGGAAACCGCAGGTCAAAGATCCTCGGTGACCACCTCAGGACGTGTTTGTGAGGCTTCTAAACGCCTCCTGTCTCCATGGAATCCTGCCCCGAAGCCTGGTCCACCAGACACCCCTCCCAGCAAATGGAAAGAAAACTGGCTGTGACCGGGAACCCTGGAACTCGGCTGGGTGGAAGGTGCTGCTGAGGCTTTGGAGTCGTGTAAAGGCTGGAGGCACAGCGTCGGGCCCAAGAGAGTCGGACCCGATGGCTGTGCATTTTGGCCTGAGGAAACTTTTCTAAAATTTCACTTCTTTTTTTTTTTAAAATATATTTTATTGATTTTTTTACAGAGAGGAAGGGAGAGGGATAGAGAGTGAGAAACATTGATCAGCTGCCTCCTGCACACCTCCTACTGGGGATGTGCCCGCAACCAAGGTACATGCCCTTGACCGGAATCGAACCTGGGACCTTTCAGTCCGCAGGCTGACGCTCTATCCACTGAGCCAAACCGGTTACGGCTAAAATCTCACTTCTTATGCGTCTTCTCAAATCCTTTCTGGACTAACGCAGGGTACAACTAAATAAACCAATGAAGTATAGTCAGTATTGGTGTGCGTGAAGTTGAGGCCCACCCACTGTTTTTGTGAATGGAATAATCTATATTAAATAATGTGTCCATAAGTCAGTGATATGGGAATTCTTCATGTGGCTTGCAAATCCTCGAAAACTCATGGTGATACTCAGGTTAAACCACGGACCGGCTCTCTTTTTTCCGGAAGTCTTTCTAATGTCATTTTGTCTCAGCACATCTCCAAAGAAATGACAATCAGACTGGTTGATGGAAACTTAAGAGGGCAGGAGTAGCCCTAACCGGTTTGGCTCAGTGGATAGAGCATCGGCCTGCGGACTCAAGGGTCCCGGGTTTGATTTCGGCCAAGGGCATGTACCTTGGTTGCGGGCACATCCCCAGTTGGGAGTTTGCAAGAGGCAGCTGATCGATGTTTCTCATCGATGTTTCTAACTCTCTATCCCTCTCCCTTCTTCTCTGTAAAAAATCAATAAAATATATTTAAAAAAAATAGGGCAGGAATACAAAAACAAATGTGACCCATCAGGCGATCAATCTGCTGGGGCCGTGTTTTCAAAAGCGCCCCTCAAGGTCACATTTGACTGCCGTTTCTGATGAAATTGAATCATAAATTTAACTAGAAAAAACACATGATCACTATTATTTTTAGTGCTGGCAAAAAAAATCTTAGATTTGTATTAAAACAAAACAAAACAAAAGGATGGGGCCAATTAACAGAGTCCCTGCTAAGGAAAGCTAAGACCTAGAGGCAAAGTTTTAATTTCTTCATTGATTTTCCTCCCACATCTTGAGTGGTTTCTCAGAAACACCAACTGCATGTTACAAATAAGATCTCAGCCCTCGTTTCATGACAAACATATTCCCGAATTCTGTGCAATATTGTTTCATCTTTTCTGCCTCTAGGGGGAAGTGTGTTTTCAACAATTCCGTCCTCGGAAGGTATTTTCTTTGTGGGCTACGGTCTTGGGGACAGTCTCCAGAGTGACCTCAGGGAGTGCTTGACAGGAAGAGGAGGCTCTTTGACCACCTGGAAGGGCTCCTTCCGACTTCAGAGGGTGCCACCAGGATTTGGGGGAGAGGGTCAGACGGACGACCGTTGGTGGAGAAAACGCTCTGATGGCATTTCTAACAAAGAACCACATGCTAAGGTTTCCCATGTAACGCTGTCCTGCCGGCTAGTAGAGGATGAATGTAGGCAGCGGTGTTATTTCACAGACCTGAAAAACAAGTAGTCGAATATTTCATAGAAAATTTGCCACCGTATTTTAGCAACTTAAAGTTTAAAAACATGGTTTGTAGATATTGATGAAAACATTTCTAAAGCCGATAAAAAAGTAGTAGTGTCTGTCACATCTTGTTTAGGGCTAACATTGTTTTGAAGGTTTTCTTTTCTTTTTTTAAGAAGTAGTAATGTGTTTACTCACACGTTCCACGAACTAAATTTCATCAAACTTTAAAAATAATTTCTATATCTGTAAATAAAATTAGCCCCTTTCAGTACTGTGGGTTACAAATATTTCCCCAGGTTGTTTTTTTGGGGGGGGGGGGCGCTAATTTTATTTTGCTGTGTTCCCCTGTGACTTTCTTTTGTTTTTATTCAACAATTGGAGCCCGAAAGAATGCATTCAGTGAACAGGTTAGCAATTCTTTGAGAGTTAAAAAGGTGGTCTTCCCCCCTCCCCATTTCAGTATTTTACAGATTGGAAAGAAACAATATTTAAAAATTGACAAGTTATTTAAATGTTTTTTTCCTTCTTTCTGGGTGTGATTCATCTTCACGTTTATAAATGTTGCAAAAAGTCTATTATAAAATGTTAGTAATCTTACTGTGTTGTATATTCTCAAAACTTCACTCAAAGTGAATTTTTGGAATAAAGGGTGTTACCAGTTAAAGTGAAAGTTAGCTTTGTTCCCTCTCTCACCTGGTGCATAAGGTGGGACACGCTTTATTTCTAACCCAATTCCACACGGACATGTTCCCAGGGGGTGAAGTTATTAAATATGCCGTGCATATCCTTTAGGCCCCAATTCTACATCTAGTGAGTGCTGGGTGACTTCCAGCCTTAAGACTGGAGAACTCCACGACACTCATAATATTGACACAGATTTTCAGCTGCTTGGGAAAAATCTAATTTGATGGAAAGTAAACAAACCCATTAAATTCAAATCTGTATGCTTGTATCACTTGGTGGGTATTCCTATAGCCTATTTTCATTTGAAACCCCCCCTCTTTTTTTGGGGGGGTGGTGGAAATCATCATTTCTGCTCTCTGGGGAAACGTAAGGGTGCTTTGAGCGGCAGTGAGAGCAGCGGCACTGGCTTTTCTGGTTCTGCCGTCCAGGTGGGGGCTCTTCCCTTCCCGGCCTGGTGCTCTTGAGTGACAAGCTGGAAGCTGAGAGCGCTGATCTGGAGGCCACCGGGGGGCCCACACTCACCCACAGGTTAACTCCCTGCCCTGCGCGTGACCCTGGGCGGCGGGCAGCGCCTGCGGGGGGGAGAGGCATGCGCGCCGCTGCCCGGTGGCACTGAACTCCCAGGCTCCACGGTGCGCAGAACCCTGTCGCCACTGGCCGGCGCTCCCCAGACACAGAGCACAGCCGGCAGTAACGGGACACCCTGGTTCCAGGCGCGTCCTGGCCACCAATTTGGAAATCCATAAAAACCCTTGGCTTTAGCCATTGTTCTCCCTCCCTTCCTTCTTTCTTTCTCTGTTTCCTTCCTCCTCTCCCTCTCTCCTGCCTGCCTGCCTCCCTCCCTCTCTCCTAGGAGTTCAGGGAGGATTTAATTGCTGCGAAGCTCTAAATTTCCATGTCCGTCGTGTGGGTCTTACCTCGCTTGTGGGTTTAAATTTTGTGCCGATAGATGCCTCTTTTGCTACTGGTTAGCAGCGCCAATGAAATGAATGGAAGTTCTCACAGGGGTTGGAAGCCCCTACCTCAGGGGTCATGGTGCATAGTCTGAAAGGTGCATGACCCGGAGGATGAAAAGTCACCCATAATTACATTTTCGGTTCCAGAAAGACCTGCACGGAGGATGCTACGAACGGGGGCGAGCGCTGACGCCTGGAGATGCCCGTCTCTGGAACCCCGATTTGTAGCGATGGCTCTTTGGGGCCTCGGTGTCTAAACTAACGAACACAAACACACACACACACACACACACACACACACACACACACACACACGAACTCGGACGCCTGGGATCGGGCCACGGGAGGCACTCGTGGCTCCCAGTTCCTGCCGAAAGGGGGCGTGCGCCTCAGGCCGATGCATGTTTGTGGAGAACGACACCCAGGCGTCACATGAAAGGCCATTTTTAAAACATTTTCAATTTATTTTAATTTGCGGGACTTCAGTGTCCCCAAGGCCGCACGTTCGCGTTGCAAATGACCTCAGCGTGTTACCACGGGAAGGGGGTCAGGTTCCATTCGGAGCTGCCCCGCAGCGCGGCGGACTCCGCGGGCCACGGACGGCTCCGCGGCCGCTTCCAGCCCCGTCCCCACTGCGGTTGCGGCTGCGACCAGTGGCAGGACCGGGTCCGGGTCCGAGGCAGGAGCTTTCTCGGAGTTGCAGGACCCAGAGCACCGAGCCTGGCGCGCTCCGGAGGAGAGGCAGTTGGACTGCCTGCCCAGCGTTCGGGTCGGAGCAGAGCGGGGCGCCTGCACTCCGGGGACCCCAGGGTAACGGTTCGGGAGAAGGTCTCGTTATTTGGTTACCTGACTTAGGGAACCCAGCTCGGAGGATGCCTTGAGGATGCGTCTCAGGCTCTTCGCCGCCTCAAGAAGCCCAACCCTCCGCTCGCCGTTGGGAGCAACAAGTTTCGCTTTCCTGCTCGCAGCACCGAGACCGAGGGTCTGTGCGCGGGGCCGGGCATCCCCGCAACGCGGAGGCTTAGCGGGCACCTCTGCCGGACACCTCTGTCGGCACCGGCGCTGCCCGGGGGCGGGGGCCGGGCCTGGGCTCGGGGAGGAGGGGTGCGCTGAACGCTGAGCCTAGCGGGGCGCTCCAGGTCCGCGATCCGGCCGCCTGCTCAGGGTCCCAGGTCCCTGCTCCCTTACCTCGTGCCTGGGGCAGGGAAGGGAGGGTGTCAGGAGGGAAGGTGGCCGGAGTGAGGAAGAGGCGAGAGCGAGCCGGACCTACGGGTGTTTGCACCGAAACTACCATGTTTGAAGGACCACTCCTTTCTCTGATCCTGTTTATTTTTGCACGTGGTGTCCGTGCGTGCGTGTGCCTGCGCGCATTCCTGTACTTTCGAAAGCATTTTCATTTTTAAGGCGGGATGCTGGAGAGAGCGCGCCCGTGCTGCCGGGGGAGAGGCGGGGGCCCCGGAGGCGGTTTGGTGCGGTGGGGGCTCCCGCGGGCGCACGCCTGCAGACGTGGGCGACCTCGGCTTTAAGGGAAGGCCCGGGGCTAGCGGGGAGCCGGGGTTACGGACGGCGGAGGGGTGGGAAAGGAAGGGGTGCGGGGAGGAGCCCTGATGTAAGAATGTTAATGAGCGCTCCCCCAGCCCAGCCCCCACCGGGCCCCACCCCGCCCCCCACCCGTTGGAAATACAAGCCCGGCCCCTGCGCGCCCCGTGTGGTAACGCGCTCCGCCGCCGCCGCCGCCGCCACGCTATTTAAACGCCGGTTATGGATCCAGGAACCGGCGCGAAT
>NW_005871116.1:51974-74426 GCF_000147115.1 Myotis lucifugus
GCGGCGGAGAAGAGTGGGGGAGGACCGAGCAAGGGTGGGCGGGGGGGCCGAGGGCGAGCGGGCGGTGCGGGGCGGGCGCTATCCTGCGGCACCATGCCGTCCCTGCGGGCGCTGGCTCTCTCCGCGTGCGCCCTGCTCGGCTGGGCGGTGCTGGCCGGCAGCGCGGGCGGCGGCGGCGGGCGCAGGGGGAGAGAGACGCCGCCGCCACCGCAGAAGATCGAGGTGCTGGTGCTGCTGCCCCGGGACGACTCCTACCTGTTCTCCTTGGCCCGGGTGCGGCCGGCCATCGAGTACGCGCTGCGCAGCGTGGAGGGCAACGGGACCGGACCGCGGCTGCTGCCGCCCGGCACTCGCTTCCAGGTGGCCTACGAGGACTCGGACTGCGGCAACCGCGCGCTCTTCAGCCTGGTGGACCGCGTGGCGGCGGCGCGGGGCGCCAAGCCCGACCTCATCCTCGGACCCGTGTGCGAGTACGCGGCGGCGCCCGTGGCCCGGCTGGCGTCGCACTGGGACCTGCCCATGCTGTCGGCGGGCGCCCTGGCCGCCGGCTTCCAGCACAAGGACACGGAGTACTCGCACCTCACGCGCGTGTCGCCCGCCTACGCCAAGATGGGCGAGATGATGCTCGCCCTGTTCCGCCACCACCAGTGGAGCCGCGCCGCGCTGCTTTACAGCGACGACAAGCTGGAGCGCAACTGCTTCTTCACCCTGGAGGGGGTCCACGAGGTCTTCCAGGAGGAGGGTCTGCACACGTCCGCCTACAGCTTCGACGAGGCCAAGGACTTGGACCTGGAGGACATCGTGCGCTACATCCAGGCCAGTGAGCGAGGTGAGCGGGAGGGGCGCGGGCCCCGCGGCAGTCCGGCCGCTCTCCCCGGCTCCCCCGGCACCTCCGTGCGCTTTCTCTGCGGCACGAAGGACTCGGGGAGGGCGCGGCGCGGTGTCTGGTTGCCACGACCCTTGGTCTGTCGCGGGTGTAGGTAGAAAGCCCGCGGATGGGATGGGGTCTGGGGGAGGGGCGTCTGAGCCGCAGCCCCTGACAGGTGTTGGGGGAGCCACCTGGGCTTTTTTCTCCCTTCGCCCGCACCTGGCGAGCGATTTGGGGCCGCACTGGCGGGTGGGTGCCAGGCTCCACCTGGGACATGAAAGTATTGGGAGGCCCGAAGGACTTGCCCAGCCCTTTCCCGACGTGCGCCCCTCTGGGTGCGGGAGCGCGCGCGGACTCGCTTCAGCCGCGCCGCCCCTCGGCTCCCCGCTCGGGTCTCGGGTCCCCTCGGCGGCTCCCTCCGCAGACCCCGCCTTTCTCTTAAAGGCTCATTGACCGCCCCCCTCAGTCCTTCCGCGGCCCCTCCAGCCTCTTATAAACGGACGTGTGTGGTTTCCACCAAAAACGCCTGCCGCGCTGCACTGGCGGTCGCTCCCCGGCGTGCGCGGCATCGGTCGCCTGCGCTGGGAGGGCGACTGGCCGGAGCGCGCGCTGGAGAAGCGGGCGCGGACGCCCCGTTTCCACGGGCTTCCCAAGTTCTCCCCGCGGGTCTGGGGGTGGGGGTTGACTAAGGTCCGGCTATAGTGAGCGGGAGGGGAAGCGGGTGGTCGCGGATACATACTCATGAGCGCGCCCTCGTGGCCCATTTCACTGCCCAGTAGACGGCCGGGAAGGGCGGGCCGAGAGGGCAGCCAAACGCAGTTCCCTCCGACTGGTGTCAGGTTTGGGGTGCACAGAGCTGGAGGGATCCTGCCTCTGCTCCCACTCGCGCCTGGATTGTAAGTGGTGCAACCCCTGCAAAGCTTCCCACGACCTCACGCCCAGCGGCCGAGGGGGCCAGGGCTGAGCCAGGTGCAGGGCTAGCCCCCGACTGGGCACAGTCGGCCGGGCACCTGGGCGCTGGCCGTGGGAGCCGGGAGGTGTCAGCAGCCGATGAGAGTGGGTGGAGGGGCCCTGGAGGATGGCGCAGCGGCCACCGCCCTTCCCAAGTTGGCCACTCAGCCTCGTAGGGAGCACACGCTTTAGCGCGAGGAGGAGGGGGGGTGTTGACAGTGGGGGTGCGTGGCCAAGTTTTGAGCTTTCGAACTCCAGGCGGTCTGCGCAGAATCCCTGCCAGCCAGCCAGGCGGGGCGCGCCGGCTGCGCTGATTATGAAAAAGGGTGCTTGTCTCCTAGGCTGCGGACTGGCCACGCCTGGCCGGCGGAGCAGCCCGCATCTGCTTCTTGTCTCCAGCGTTCCCGGCTCCTGCGGGCTCCTGCGGGCCCCTGCGGGCCCCTGCGGGCCCCTGCGGGCTCCTGCGGGTTCCTGCGGGCCCCTGCGGGCTCCTGCGGGTTCCTGCGGGCTCCTGCGGGCTCCTGCGGGTTCCTGCAGACGCAGGGCTGCTCTGGCCTCCGGAACCCCAGGCTCAGCTGGGGAGCTAGGAGTTGGAGATTTCCCAGGGCTAGCTGGGGTGGGGGTGTCCCCCAACCCTCAAGATCTGCTCTGAAGGTCTCAGTGAGGGTGGGGGGAGGAGGGGGGGAGGGTGTCCCTGAGCACATGGCCTGGGGTTCCCGGCCCAGGGGACCTGTCATTCCAGATTAGGGCAGATCTCAGCCAGGGGCCCCTCAGCCGCACAAGGGGTGGCTGAGCCCAGGCAGCAGGGTGGGCAACTGTGCCCTGGTGGGCCTGGGGGCTTCCGAGGGGTTGGACTACAGCCTGTTGCTGCGGATTAGCTTTTCATTACAAAAGCCTCGCCCATGTACCCAGTCTCTGCTCCTTTTCGTCTAAACTTGAATTTAGGGGTGGGAGTTTGCTTGGCTGACCTGTGTATTTTACAGGGGACAAAGGATACCATTCCTACTCTAAAGTGTATTTCTAACCGTGACTTGGCAGATGTCAGAAATGCAGAACAATTTCTCCCCCTCTCCCTGAAATTCCCTACCCCCCAGGAGAGAGAGCTGCTTGATGACACGGCTCTCTCTGGGGATCTTTTCCCTTTAGCTCATCGCCATTACTCTGCCATAAGCAGTTAATGGGTTAACTGGGTTCAGTGGGGTTTGATGTCCAGAGCCTTTGTCCAGGCTCAGGTCTTCACTGGAGAGGGAGCTTGGGCTGCTACTAAACCTCAGGTTCCTCAGGTAAAGGGGGGGGGGCGTAGGGACACCCCCATCTTAGGGATGCTGGGAAGATTGAATGAGCGAACACAGGAACGTGCTGGCACAGCGCCAGGTGCGTGGCGCACAGTGAAGGGGAAGGGTTATTACAGTGGCTGGTGGTCTGTATACATGATGATCCTCACTTCCACTGGAAGGCCAGCCGTGTCCTGGGGAAGGACCCGGGGTAAGAGGCAGGTGCCCTGGACTTGCCGTGTCCTTTCCACTCAGCAGCTGCTTGGCCTGGGCGGTCACTTACCTGCTCTGAGGCGGCCCTTCCTCTTCTGTGAAATGGGGAGTCAGGCCCTCACGCTGCTGGCGGGTGGCTCTGATGGGTGCTCACTCAAGTGTGAAGATGCTATGGACTGTGTTTCTGTCTTTGAAAATGCCATATTAAACATCATAGAGCTAGAGAGTCCGCCCCCCCCACCACCACCTTTGGAGATCACATTTTAGCACTTTTTTTGGACTTAAGTTCATCTTCAAAATCAGATACAAATATTTGAATCTTTTAAAAGGTAAAAACTAACAATGCCGCCATCTCAAATACTAATATGACTAAAATTTCATTTGGCTATATGCTGTACTGTAGAAAGAAACACTAATATATAATAAAAGTATAATATGTTAATTAGACTGGACAGCTAAACAACCTTCTGGACGTCATTCCAGACATCCTTCCGGATGAAGCCGCCGTGGCAGGGGCCAAGGCAGAGGCGGGTAGGGGTGATCAGACAGGCAGACGAGCAGTTAGGGGCAATCAGGCAGGCAGGCAGGCGAGCAGTTAGGAGCCAGCGGTCCCGGATTGCGAGAGGGATGTCTCACTGCCAGTTTAGGCCCGGTCCCACTGTGGGATTGGGCCTAAAACGGCAGTCGGACATCCCCCGAGGGGTCTCACAAATCACCCGGATTGCAAGAGGGTGCAGGCTGGGCTGAGGGACAGCCCCCACCCCATGCACAAATTTTGTGCACCAGGCTTGTAGTTAATAATGTGTCATTACTCTGGGCCTGCATGACCACTGTAGAGATAACTGCGTTTAATCAGTAGAGAGTCATTTATTTTTAGAATTAGGCTGGGGGAAATGACCAAGTGGTTGATCAGCAGAATTTTTAATCAAAGAACCCATGATAAGTGAAATAACTGACCCAGGAGCGGGGAAGAAGCACTGTAGGCTGCCCTGTGGAAGTCCTGAAAACCTTGGGAGTAGCAGGAGCCTTGTGAACAACAAAAATAAAGGTGCAATCTCTATTTTGCAAACAAAACCCGTTGCTATGTAGTGTAGGATCAGCCAGAGAGAAATCATTTTTCTTGAAAACATATGTTATTTTTACGTAAATTAGTTATACAGCTATATAGTTTACAAAGTAAGAAAATTCCAGGTGTCATTACAAACCAGACCTACTGTCTCCTTCTCCCCATTTCTCACTGCCCAGAGGCAACTGTTTTCAATGCTTGCAGCTGTTTCTGTAGGTATTTGACCTCATACCTCTAAGTCCCATGTTACTTTTGATTTTTTCAGTTTTAGATTTTAATCTCTTACCATCCCAGTGGAAGATGCTGAGTTAGTTCTCGTCTACTCCCTATTAGCCACACACTCAAGTTTTCCTCCCAGTCTCCCCTCCAAGATGATTGCATTATAATTTTTGGTTAGCTCAGTAGTATTTAGTGTCTACATTATTATTACCTTCAAAAAATTATTTGTAGCTGAGCCATACAGGCTACTACGATGACATTTCCTTTCTCACCCTACTTGTTTTCCTTGGGGTTAAAAAAAGTCTATTTTTGTTTGTCTGCTTAGTTTCCTATGGAATTACTAAATCATCTACCAATTTTATATTTTAAGTTTCCTGAGCTGCTCCAGTTTAGTTATTTTCTAAACATGCTGCACAGTTGTAACTCCGGGTTCCTTCTGCAACATCCTCCTGCAACTCCCACCCCCCCTTTCTCTGATTAGGTCCCTCTGTGTTCTTTCTTGGTGCATATTCTTGTTTTAGTGGAACACATCCTCCAGGAGCTTTCTCAGAAAGGATGAGTGAGAGCTAAAGTTTGAGACATCTCATGACTGAAAATTTCTTCATCCTACCATTACATGTATTTACAGAATTCTAGATATGAAATTATTTTCCCTCAAAATTTGAAGGATTGTCTTTTAGATTCCAATGTTGCTATTAGGAAGCTAGAATTGATTCCGATTCTTTATCAATAGAATGTTGTGTTTTTCTTTTTGTCCTGGAATTTTTTGGACTATTTTTGTTGCTCCCAATGTTTTTACATTCCATTTTGATAGATTTTTATGCCAGTATTTTGCCTTATGCACTTGAGGGTATTCAAGGGTAGGCCTCTTCAATCCAGAAACTCATGTCTTTTAGTTCTGGGAAGATTTCTTTTTTAAAAAAATTAAATATATTTTTATTGATTTCAGAGAGGAAGGGAGAGGCGGAGAGAGATAGAAACATCAATGAGAGAGAATCATTTATCAGCTGCTTCCTGCACGCACCCTACTGGGGATTGAGCCAGCAACCCAGGCATGTGCCCTCACCGGGAATCGACTTGTGACCTCCTGATTCATGGGCCAATGCTCAAACACTGAGCCACGCCGGCCGGACAGTTCTGGGAAGATTTCTTAAATTATTCCTTCGATAATTTTATCCTCTTCATTTTCTCTTTTTAGAACTTGTTTTATTTGGATGTTAGATCTCCTGGATTGATACTTTACTTTTCTTATCCCTTTTCTCCCATTTACCACCTGTCTTTACAAAAAATCCTTCTTGCCCTGGCTGGTTTGGCTCAGTGGGTAGAACGGCAGCCTACTGTCTGTAGGGTCCCAGGTTCGATTCCCGTCAAGGGCACATACCTAGGTTGCGGGCGTGATTCCCAGTAGGGGGCGTGCAGGAGGCAGCCAATTAATGATTCTCTTTCATCGTTGATGTTACTATCTCCCTCTCCCTTCCTCTCTGAAATCAGTAAACACATATTAAAAAAATCTTTCTTACTGATTCTTTTGACGACTCCCAGAGCGACCATGGAGATTGGTTTTCCATCTCTGCTATCATGTTTTCAGTTTGCAGCACATGCACATCTTGCTTTGTTGCCATGCAGAAGCACCCCGTTCCCTTCAGGTACAGAGTTAAATGACAGACGGATGCAGGAGTCACATAGACAGTATGAAAATACGATTTTTTAAATATATTTTATGGATTTTTTTACAGAGAGGAAGGGAGAGGGAGAGGGATACAGAGTTAGAAACATCGATGAGAGAGAAACATCGATCAGCTGCCTCCTGTACGCCCCCCACTGGGGATGTGCCCGCAACTGGGGCACATGCCCTTGACCGGAATTGAACCCAGGACTCTTCAGTCCACAGGCCGACGCTCTATCCACTGAGCCAAACCTGTTAGGGCGAAAATACGATTTTTAATATCGATAAAACTTACTGAGAACATGGACTTAGATCTGCTGCCAAAAGGGCCGCTTGTTACTTTCCCTCTGAATTAGGCAGGTTCGTCCACTGAGTTCCAGATCAGCTGTCCGGCCGCAGACCCCCTCCAGCACAGGCCGCTGGCCACAGGACAAGGTCGGCCACACCGTGTGCTCTCTGAAAGCAGACACATCTCAAAGGGGAAGGAAGAAAGGGCTGAGTCCAATGTGCCCAGGGTTTTCTTCTCAACTCACCTGTCAGACAGTTCACTCTGTGGGGACAGAGCGGGTAAATGAAGGCAGTTTGAGAGCTGAGTGTCACCTTATTAGAAGTTGCTCCAACTATAAACCGGAGCCTGGGGAAAGGCACGCGTACCCCCATTTCAGGTTTGCTACCTGGAATGTGTCTGGTCTCCGGATGGACTTCTATAGCCATCCCTTCGCGCTCCTCTCTGCCGTTCTTAGAGTGCTCTCGGGCGTGCACAGGAGCGAGGAGTCTCTTACAGAAGACACTGGCGAGATCAGGAAGTGGAGGGTGACATGGAACATTGCAACTTCTGTGGCAACTTGGAGAAAACAGGGCAGATGGACGGAAACGGTATCCAGAAACTTAGAGTCACACCACCCTCCTTTTTAAAATTTTAAAAATTTGACCCTTAAATTAGTATTTGTATATTTAAACATACTTAAATACAATAGAAACTGTCTACATTTTTTAAATTAAAAAAATTTAAAAAATATTTTTATTGATTTCAGAGGAAGGGAGAGGGAGAGAGAGATAGAAACATCAATGAAGAGAACCATCAATCGGCTGCCCTCTGCATGCCCCCTACTGGGGGTCGAGGCCACAACCCAGGCATGTGCCCTGACCAGGAATCAACCGTGACCGCCTGGTTCATGGGTGGATGCTTAACTACTGAGCCACACGGCTGGGCAGAAACTGTCTTACTTGACCTCTGCGTTAGCAGTTTACGGGATTAGCTGATGCCTCTTCTCTATAAACATTATTGCCTGCTGGTGAGCGCTGGCAGGGGCCTGCAGACCTCTCACACTTGTCCAGAGACTTCCCAGGAGCTGTCCCCAAATCTGTTCCTGCCAGTTGTGCTTACTCGTTTAAGCATGTAGTTTGATGAGTTATGTAAACTGATGAAACACGAGTAGGAAGAGAATGCTATTTTAATGAAAACTATTTTAATCTCCTGATAGACCGTCTAAAGGCAGGTTTCTAAAAATACTTGCTGTTGAGCTAGGCTGGAATGAAACAACCATCCGAGATTAGGGATTATCCTACCAATCTAGGCGGATTCTCCACTCTGCCTGCTTTGCCAGCATCTTGAAGCCCTTGCTCCAAATTAAACTGAATCATAATTTTTATGCAAGAAAAACAATACCCTGCCCTGAACTTGGAAGCTAAGGGTTCCCTTTGAGAGTTAAGCCACATGGTGAACACACAAATAATCCAAGTCTGCTCAGATACACATAATGCCACTGAGGTCACCCTTGCTCGGTCCAAGGAGGCACTGACATTTAAAGAGAGAATGTGTCTGCCAGAAGGAATGGGCCTTGATGATGAGGGGGACAGAGAGCAGCAGATGGGCCAGGACTGTAAAAATAGAGAAGTGACAGAGAGGCCAGTGCCGGGCGGACCCCAGCCAGGACTCAGGGAAGCTTCTGCTCTGGCCCGAGGACCCAGCCTGCTTGGTCCAGGGCCGGGGAGATGTCTCTTAGACACATAGAGTCATCAAGCCCCGATGCCTTCCTTGCCTGAGTCATCCAATGGAGTGACCTGCTTCTGAGTTCATCCTCACCGTCACCCCAGTCAGCGTGCCTGGTACCTGGCGACGCAGACATGTTCATGCGCTTTGGTCCTCATTGAACTTCAGTCGTCTGCCTTTCAGCTCATCTGAAAATGGCTGAGTCAGGTGATGAGGACTCTGCCCTCCACTAGTGATGTGCTGGCAGAAGGAGGTGCTGCGTCCGGGAGGGAGAGGCAGACTTCGGACTATGAGGAATTAACAAAAAGTGATGAGGGCTGCGGGCAGGCCGGCGGCCCGGGCCTACCGGACCCTCCCGGAGACGCCCCCTCTTGGAGCCCACGTGTCCAGCTTCAGCTCTTATTGGCTGTTTTGTGGGACACCGTCACTCTTTTTTGATTTCAGGGACTAGAATTAATCATTGCTGAAACAAAACTCTAAATCATAATGAGTAAGGAGGTGTTTCTTCGAAAACTCCCTTACGGAGGCATCTGGGAATTTGATTATGTTTCCTAAACGTGTAAGTATTTTCATGGGCACACCCAGCACCTACTCGTACAGTGGTAGCTCTTTCGAGTTCTGTATTGTTTAGAAACAAGTGCTCCGGAGCCTTAGGCCTGTACACGGAGCCTCTTTGCATAAGGAACGTCAGAGCCGTGATCCGACACGCTCAGTGCAGGCCGCAGCACACGGAACCCCAAGCCCTGACCCTCGTATTGCCAAGGCAGCTGTGGCTCGGCCTGAGTTTGCTTTACGTCTTTGCTTTCACAAAGAGCAGACACGGCTCTGAGAGCCATCGCGCGGGATGGCACCCCGCCTCTCCAGGCCGCTCCCCTTCTCTGTGTGCACCAGGCACAGGGGTCCCCGTCATGGGGACGAGGGACAGCGACAGTGATCAAGTTTCCTGGGTAATGGCCGGGTCCCCGCTTCGCTCTAGGCCGTGGATGCTCTTATGAGCAGACAGCAACATTCTGGAGCTGCTCAACGCCCCTGGTGCCTGACAGTGTGGCTCTGAGCGGAGAGCAGGGGCGGGCCTGGGCTCTGTGCCTGTCCCTCTGATGCTGCACAGCTTGGGAGGAGTGTTTCCGAATCAAGGCAGCAGAAAGCCCGGGCTCCTCCCTCGTCCTCTGATTTGCCACATGAAGGGCCTCCCTAGAACCATTAAGTTTGCTTTTTCGGGAAAAGGTATTTACCATGCGATTAAGTATAAAAAGCACTTGGCACTCCTCGCTGTCTTCTATTGGGCAAATCTGGCGATTCATTGGAAGCGTTTTGTAAAACTTCATTTTGAAAGAATATTACGTTTTGGGGAAAGATGTAAGAAATTAATAAAAAGCCATCTGTGCTATAGACTTCACCAGGTTTTTAGCAATTGTTAACATTCTGCCGCTTTTGCTTCATCATTCCAAGTCTCTCCCTCCTCCCCCCCTCCCCTCCCCTCCCCTCCTCTCCCCTCCCCTCTCCCCCCTCCCTCCAAATATGCACACATGTACACCACACGGACACATTACTATCTTGTAAGGAACTATTTGAGAGTAAGTACAGCCGTCATGCTCGTTGACTCCTAAATACTTAGGTGTGTTTCCTCAGAAAAAGGACATTCACTTACACATCCACAGCAGAACTGTGAAAAAACAAATGCAATACCATTACCTGGTTTTCAGAATTATTCAGGTTTCTCCAGTTGTCTCAATAATGCCCTTTATAGCAAAACTTTTATTATTATTTTTTAAAGGGCCAGGGTCCACTCGAGGGGCACAAATTGCACTGAGCTTTCTGTTCTTCTGTGTCTTTTCATCTAGGACAGCGGTTCTCAACCTGTGGGTTGCCACCCCTTTGGCGGTCGAACGACCCTTTCACAGGGGTCGCCTAAGACCATCCTGCATCTCAGATATTTACATTCCGATTCATAACAGTAGCAACATTACAGTTATGAAGTAGCAACGAAAATAATCTTATGGTTGGGTCACAACATGAGGAACTGTATTTAAAGGGCCAGAAGGTTGAGAACCACTGGTCTAGGACATTCCCCCAGCCTGTCTTTGTTGGTCACGAACTTGACCATTTCAAGGCGCACAGGCCAACTCTCCTACAGACTGTCCCCACACTGGCTGCTCCCCCCATTAGGTTCAGGTCACCCACTTTGTCGGCTTTGGTCCTGGGTGGGCTTCATCCGGAGGCTCAGGAGTCTCTTCCTAGGGCTGGTGACATTGGCTTCCATCCTTGGCTATGGTGGCATCCTCTGCATTTCTCCACTGTCACGTTACTGCTCTCCCCCTTCGTAATCCATATGTATTCGTGAGGACACTGGAGGGGATATGAGTACCCCGCGCCTTGCCGGCCGTCCCCCGCTGGTCTCAGCGTCCTCGCTGTGTCCTGACAGGGCGTCTCACACGTGTTGTTGTTCCTCCCTCTTAGTGGTGATCATGTGTGCGAGCAGCGACACCATCCGGGGCATCATGCTGGCGGCGCACAGACACGGGATGACCAGCGGGGACTACGCCTTCTTCAACATCGAGCTCTTCAACAGCTCTTCCTACGGTAACTCGGCCCCTTTCCCTCGAGGGCTGGGGTGTCAGGAAGGGGCAGGAAAGAGCCAATAATGTGAGTTACGTCAACAGATCTCATTTTCATAGCTAGTTTAGAAATTTGGAATCCTGAACACGGTTGTGACTTCTAAGTTCTCAAGCTTTGCTTCTCTGAGAACTCAGCAAGGAAGGTCCCACATAACCTGATGCCAGGGCATCTGTCTCCAGATGGTCTTAAATCCAGGCCCTACAGACCCCTGCCTCGTGCACTTCCAACTGCAGGTTGCCTCCGGATTGTCTGCTGGGATAATTTTTAATAGGATGGAATAGACTAGAACAGTGGTCGGCAAACTGCGGCTCTGCAAACCGCGGCTCGCAAGCCACATGCGGCTCTTTGGCCCCTTCAGTGTGGCTCTTCCACAAAATACCGGCTCTTCCACATGGGTCATGAAGTTTCAATCGCACTGTACGTGCGCACCCACACGTGGTATTTTGTGGAAGAGCCACACTGAAGGGGCCAAAGAGCCACATGTGGCTCACGAGCCGCCGTTTGCCGACCACGGGACTAGAACATATCAATGTAATGGAATAGGATACATCAAAGTGGGCCACACGTAGCATATGTATTGTTTCATAAAACTTTTATGTTAGTAACTAGAGGCCCGGTGCATGAAAATTCATGCACTCAGGGGGGTCCCTCAGCCCGGCCTGTGCCCTCTCGCAGTCTGGGAGCCCTCGGGGGATGTCCGACTGATGGCTTAGGCCCGCTCCCTACCTTGGCTGGCCTGGTGCTGCCCACTCGCCGGCCCTGCCCCCCGCCAACCTGTGGTTCTGCCTTTCAGTCGATTTGCATATTAGGCTCTTATTAAATAGGATACGTGCATGTGTATATATTTATGCAGGTTACTCATATGTTTGTAATGGGCCACAATGTGAAAGAAAGAAAACAATCATTACTGTAAACTGAAGTGCAACATTTTGAAAGTCTCTGCTCCTTCATTTCAGATTACTTATGACTTATTAGTTAAGCTCCCATGTAGAAGCTCAGGAGGCATCAACATAGGCAATGGAAAGCATTTAATTTCTTTCTTTAAAAAAATATTTGTATTGATTTCAGAGAGGGAGAGAGAGAGAGAAACATCAATGATGAGAGAGAAGCAATAATTGGCTGCCTCCTGCATGCCCCCCCCACTGGGGATCCAGCCTGCAACCCAGGCGTGTACCATTGACAAGAATCAAACTCAAGACCCTTCAGTCCACAGGCTGACACTCTATCCATTGAGCCAAACCAGTCAGGGCTTTACAAAAATATTTCGAATAAAATGATCGCTATAGTATGGGTACACATACTATATTTTATTTATTTATTTATTTATTTATTTATTTATTTATTTATTTATTTATTGTTTCTATTTCTTTATTAAAGATTAAGAATGCATTGAAAATATAAAACAAATACATACAATTTAATGAATTATTTGCACAGTATTTTATAATGTCGACATGTCATCTTTACTTTTTCTGTCTCCTATTTTTAAATATTTGTGTTGCTCCCAGAATGAGGCTAATTGAGTGTGTATGCCTGTATGTCCACACACACACACACACACACACACACACACACACACACACACATTTGTTCTGTAAGATAAATTTCTAGAAGAATTTCTGGGTCAAAGGTTATATGCATTTAAGTTTTGATAGATATTGCCAAGTTATCCTCTAGAGCAGTGATGGCGAACCTTTTGAGCTCGGCGTGTCGGCATTTTGAAAAACCCTAACTTAACTCTGGTGCCGTGTCACATATAGAAATTTTTTGATCTGTGCAACCATAGGAAAACAAAGACTTATATTTTTGATATTTATTTTATGTATTTAAATGCCACTTAACAAAGAAAAATCAACCAAAAAAATGAGTTCGCGTGTCACCTCTGACACGCGTGTCATAGGTTCGCCATCACTGCTCTAGAGTTTACCAATTTACACTCTGCCGCAGTGTGTGAGATGGTCTGTTTTCCTACATCTTTGTCATCTCACTGTTAAATTACTTTACTTATTTTAATCTCTTTTCATGTCCATAAGCAAAGATTCACATTTTTTCTTCATTTGAACTCTGCCACGTTCAATGCCCCCACGCCCCACCCCCGCCTTCCCTCTGAGATGCGTCAGTCTGTTCCACGCTTCTATGTCTCTGGACCTGTTTTGCTCATCGGGTTATTTTGTTCATCGGATTCCACAAGCTCCTTCTGTTTTTCCGCTCCCTCGGTCATAGTGAATTGCACCCAACCTCAGTGACACAAGAGGACAGTGAGGGCTCCAGGGGTCCTGTCTTAATTCCAGGCAAGACAAAGGGGAAGATGAGAGGCAGCTGACTCAATTCGGTGTGAAGAGCTCTCCGGAAGCCCCTCACCAACTCCTGCTTACACAGCATTGCCTGCCCCTCCTTGTGTGCGGGGTCAGGAAATGTGTACTTCTAGCTGAATTCACCGCAACCCCTGATCAACGCAGGAATCGTTAGGAAGAAGGGACAATGGCTGTAGGTAGAGAGGCCCCTGTCCGTGTTTGTCCCAGACCCCTAAGCACCTTTCCTCCTCAGAGCAGAGGCCGTGAACAGAGCCTGTGGCCGGCAGAGTGGCCCTGGTGCCCATCGTCAGTAAAGGGCCTTCTCCGAAACGTGGTGCCCGAAGAATCCTGCATGTTCATGCAGAGTTCTGCAGCGTCCTTCTCCCCGTGCGCCCTCACACTGAACTCTAATGCCCATTCTAGAGAAAGGTTCTATTTCAATTAGTATTTAATTGATATTGGATTTTTTCTTTCTTTTTTAAAACTTTAAATTCTTTATTGTTGCAAGTATTGCATGTCTCCTTTTTCCCCATTGACCTCTCCCCACCCTCTCTCGCCCCCCAGCACATGCCCTCACCCCCTACCGTCTGTGTCCATTGGTTATGCTTATATGCGTGCATACAAGTCCTTTGATGGATCTCTCCCCGCCCCCCCTTGCCTTGATATTGGATTCTTTAAAAACATTTTGACAGTGTGTTCATATTGACTGATTACTAGGTTGTTTGATCCTGATGAGCTCTCAAAGATACTCTCATGTCTGCCTGAATTCTATTATTACAGGAGCTCAGCATATATTATGGGGGAATTGGAATGATGGAACATAAGACTGAAAGGATAGATTTACAAAATCTAGAGAGAAGATGACGTACGTTGTCCCCTTGAGTTTTTGTTAGTACCATGGCGGCGGCGTCTTCTTTGCAGTGAGTTGGGTGGAAGGCTATTGGGGCAATCCCGCTGGGACTGTTCGGAACTTTCCCGTCTTCTCAGAACTCGGAGGGCACTGGATGTGTTCCTTTCTGCGTAAATGTAGCAAGTGCAATGGAAAAACAAAGTTTTAGATTTTAGTTAATTTTAATTAATTTACGTTGAACTAGTCACCCGTGTGGCTAGTGGCTCCTGGGCTAGATGGGTCAGCTCAGCGCAGTCAGTGATGTTTCCAGCCATTTCTTCCTGGAAGCCCTGTTTTCCCGAGCGTTGGTGGCACCGGCTACTTCTGGTTCTCTGTGAGCTCCTGTCTCCCCCTCCTCCTCCTGCCCCCGCAAAACAGCCTCCCCAAGTGCTGGTGCCAGCCCTCCTCCCCGCTCCCCCGCACTCTCTTACCCAGTGCAGTCAGCCCCTGGTTCTGACCCTCAGGCTGTGGAAATGACACCCACATTCCTCGAGCTTCACCCCTCTTTCTGTTCAGACTGCTGTTCCCCACCCAGCCTGGTGCCGTCACCGGGCATTCTGCAGGCCGTCACCTTGGGTGGACCGTGACCCTAACTGACACCCCTATGATGTCCACATCCGCCTCCTCCATCTGACTCTGCTCTTTCCTCTAATGACACCCCCTTCTCCCCCCCCCCTGCATCACCGCTGACGCCTCTCTCGCTGTTGTCCCTCACTCCCTCGCTCTGCGGAGTCTTGAGATTCCTCTTGCGCCGTCCTCTGCTTGCATTCCCAGGCCCTCCCTGTTGTTGTGATTAAAAGAGCAGTCACTAATTATGAGGGAACATTTCCTAGATTCAGAAAAACACACCCCAGACAAAAGAAAGGGAAAGAAAAGGGAAGAGAGAGAAAAACTCGCCCATGATTCTCACCACCCAGAGAACCGCGGTTAGTTTTGGGGGTCTGACTCCCCACATGGAACCTCTCGCCTGGATGCCTGTGGCTGGGAACCCTCCGTGCCCCCCACCCTAATCCATCGCGATTTCCCAGGCTGGTTCTGATCATTCATCTCCGTTCCACTCATAAATCTCCAGAGGCACCCAGTTGTCTGTGGAATGAAATGTGTCCCACACGCCAAGCGCCAAGCCGACCTCTGCTTCCCTCGTGCCCAGCAGCACCGTGTGGGAGGCGTTACTGACACAACACATTGAGAAACCCACAACAGCAGGAAGTCCTAGGATCAGTTTTGTTTGTGACTAGACACCTATTTATTTTGACTTAAACTTATTAAGCACTATTGTTTCCATTCTTTTTTTTTTCAGAAAACGGAACTTCAAAATCATTATCTTTTATTTTTTAATATGTTTTTATTGATTTCAGAGATGAAGTGAGAGAGAGAGAGACAGAAACATCAGTGATGAGAGAGAATCATGGATCGGCTGCCTCCTGCACGCCTCGTACTGGGGATTGAGCCTGCAACCTGGGCCTGTGCCCTGACCGGGAATGGAACCGTGACCTCCTGGCTCCTAGGTTGATGCTCAACCCACTGAGCCACGCGGGCCGGGCTTATGTTTAGATGATGGCAGACAAATTTATTGCACTGGATTTCATTTCTTTCCAAATAAAAAGGTTTTCCCTATTATAGTAACAGAGGGTCGCTGTTTCCGGCGCCGTGTGCTTGTTCTGGTTGCACAGCCCAGCACCGGCGCCGGCAGGGTTAAGTGTTCCCAGGAGAGAAACTCCCCTCCCCTCCCCCAGCTGAGAAACTCCCACCCTCTTTGCCTCAGACACACCACTCCTGCTGAGTCTTGGCACCACAAATCAATGAAAAACGAATCAATAAGCATTGATCGAAGGCCTCTGAGGAATGGCTTCCTCTCTGGGCATCTCCACACTCTGGGGCCGTCCTGACAGCAGCTGGTCCCGGCCGGCCCGCAGCTCCCTCTCTGAGCACAGGCATCGCACAGGCATCGTGGGGAGGCTTCATGTGGGAGGAGGACTATGTCAGGTCCTGTTGGGTGGCTTGACATTTAGGCTTTGCTCACTGAGCACAGATCCAGCCCTTAATGAATTTTGCCCGTGGCTCTGCCTTACTTATCGTTGAACAGCTGCTGCCGCCGCATTTGCACCTTAGCCTGTGCCTCCTGCTCTGCCCGGCGAGCCTTCCCGTCCTCCTCGCCGCCTGTTAAAATCCTTCCTTGGAGCTGGCTGCCTCTTCCTCTACCCCCTGCACTGCACCCCCTCTTTCTCCCCAAGGAGCTGCCACCTGTAATAACTCAGCTGTCACCCGTCTGTCTCTACTCCTTCTCTCGAGGGGGGTGGAGACAGTTCAAGACACTTACGAAGTCCACGGGGGTGGCTCCCACGGACCTCTGACCAGGGCTCCGTGACCCCCTGTCGTCCTGCTTCAGCCGTGATGGAATCCCAAGGCCACCAGCTCCTTTTCTGTAGGAGTGGGGAGGGCCTCGGAGCCCTGGCCTCACACTCCGGAACCATCCTCAGGGCTCGGCCGCTGGGCTGCAGGCCTCTGCCAGGGGTCTGGGCTCAGCTCGAACACATGACTTTGGAGTCGGACTCCAGGGCCTGACTTCCCTGCTGTGTGCCCAGGTCTCCAGGGATCACGACGACAATTCATGGAAGCATCAGCTTATTGTCCAACCCTGGACGGTCACATTTCCTTCTGGGGTGCTGAAGGCCATGTATTTTCTAAAAAAAACGAAATAATAGAAAGTGCTGGTTTTCACCCATGCCATTTGCCTTTGCTTTTGTGAAGGGAGAGCTGGGAGGCAGCGGGGCACCCAGCTTCCCGGGCCTCGGTTTCCTCTCTGTGAAATCGAGACGATCATGTACCCACATCCCTGGGTCCTGGGAGGATGGAGTGAGTTTCTCACTATAAAGTGCTCGATAATGAGAGGTGATTATTATCTATCCGCTCAGTGCATGGGAGCAGTTTTCATTGCACGGATGCACCGGTGAACACCGTCCCGTAAATAATGTGACAATGTTGCCAGTGCTAAACCCTCACGCTCACCTAAACGACTTCTCACTCTGAAGAGGTTCCAAAATGCTTCAAGAACTATTGATAATCTGAAACTTGTCCGCCTTAGCAGTGCCACCTCTATCACCCTTTGCACACCCGTCGTCACACAGCCATTCCTGCCACCCCCTCCGCCCAATGTCAGGCCCATGGCACCAAAGCAACAGCTTGGCTGACCTCCCCAGTTGATTGTGGGGATTAACAGCTGAGTGTGAACGAGAAAGAGTGAAACTTACTTCTCTTAAAAAAATGTGTTTTTATTGATTTCAAAGAGGAAGGGAGAGGGAGAGAGAGAGAGAAACATCATTGATGAGAGAGAATCATGGATCGGCTGCCTCCTGCACACCCCACACTGGGGATCGAGCCTGCAACCCAGGCATGTGCCCTGACTGGGAACTGAACCGTGACCTCCTGGTTCCTAGGTCAATCCTCAACCACTGAGCCACGCCGGCTGGGCGAAACTTACTTCCTACACCGCCCATCCTGCAGTTCTTGGGGACTGAAAGTACAATTTCATGGTGACTATAAGTAGTTGAGGCCACAGAGCTTTTATTTCTCTCACATTTCAAAGGGACACGCGTCCGGAGGGCCTTCTTCTTTGAGGATCGTGATGCTCGTTGTCACATGGTATCCAAGTGCAAGACCATGACAATACCTCTCACCCCGGCTGCCCCTCGTAACCTGTTGAGACACATGACAGTTGGGAAGGAAGAAAGGGCCCTTTATGGTGACTGGCTTGGAATGATAAATATTTTCATTTCTCCCGTAGGAGATGGCTCGTGGAAGAGAGGAGACAAACACGACTTTGAAGCGAAGCAGGCGTACTCATCCCTCCAAACAGTCACGCTGCTGAGGACAGTGAAGCCCGAGTTTGAGAAGTTTTCCATGGAGGTGAAGAGTTCTGTGGAGAAACAAGGGCTCAATGAGGAGGATTACGTAAGTGCCTGATGGCGAGCCGAGGCCGCCAGCATTCTGAAAACAGTCCCCTGCTTAAATCAGAGGTGACACAGTGTCCGGTCTGAGCCATTCGGAGATTCCCAGGCTCATGTCTGAATGTCGCTGTGCTTTCTCTGCGTGTGTTTTTTTTCTGGCCAGCAACCCCCACCCCCCAACCCCCCACCCCTGCCCCAGGACCTCCACCCTGCACTTATGCTTTCCAACTGCTACAGGGAGCAAACTGCTTGTTGTGGGCCGAGCAGATGTCTGTAGACGTCCATCACTTGGTCGGCGAGGAGCGTGCTGGGGAGAAGGGGGACGAAGGGTGCCGGAGCTTGTGTGCCTGATGTTCCCCAAGCTCGGAAGCAGGAGGTATTTCGGGGTTGAGAGACTGTTGGCAGTTGGTCTCGGCTTTCTGACAAGCCTCTTCTCTCTGAGGCTGTGTCATGGCCCTTTGGCTGCAGGCTGTTCCTCCTCCCGTATCCCAGAGCTGCCCATCAATTAGTGCTGTTGTGACTGCGGCGTTTTCCAAGAGGAAAGGATGGGAGTCAGGTCAGGCCAGACTATGGGATACACAGGGGCACTCGTCTCGTTGATGCCACCTCACGTGGCGCCATGTGTTGCTGTCGCGGGCAGGCTTTGCTGGGTGCCCTGCACATCCCGGAGCCGTTCGTGTGCAGAGCAGGGTGAGCAGGGGCCCCGGGCGGGTTGGGTAGACGTGCTGCCTTTCAAAACTGTCCACTCCACGAGTCCAGAGCAGAATAGAGCACCTTCTTAATTTTTAAAAAATTTGCTTAAATTTTCAATGACAGGTTACTTTGAGTATTGTTTTGTATTGGTTTCCAGTGGACAGCATAGTGATTAGGTAATCGTATACTTTACAAGCTGATATTTTCAGTATCCACCCGGCACCATACAGAGTTATCACAGTATTATTGACTGTATTCCCTATGGGGTACTTTACACCCCTGATTATTCTGTATCTATGAGTCTGCTTCTATTTTGTTTGTTTATTTGTTCATTAGATTCCACACATGAGTGAAATCATATGGTATTTGTCTTTCTCTGCCTGGCTTATCTCACTTAGCATCGTACTCCCTGCGACTATTCCGTAACTACCGATTTGTACTTCTCAGTTTCTTCACCTCTTTTACCCGGTCCCCCACCCGCTTCCCTCTGGCAATCACCAGTCTGGTCTCAGGGGAGCAGCTTCGTAATGACCGATGGATGGCGTGGGTAGTCCCTGCCCCAGGTGGGTAGCAACCATTTCAAAAGAGAAGGTCACTTCCAAACAGGCCTCTCCCAGTTTCTTTCCTTGAAGAACCACGGGGTACAGGCCTTGGACTTAGACAGACCTCCATTCAGAGCCTGGCTCTAGCACTCCCTCGCTGTGTGAGCTGGGCCAAATGACTTAGTCTCTCTGGTTCAAATTATTTCTCCCTGTTGGGAGGATTACAGATAATCTATCTGAAGCACTTAGCAGTATCCCTGTCAAAAGCTGGAGCTCAATAAATGAGGCCTCTTTTATACTATTGTTATAATATTATACCTGCCTCCATAGGAATTTTCCATCCAACGACACACAAAGGGGCTTATAATCATATTGAGTAATGTTTTCCAAGCATGTCAAGCTTGCGGCTGGCAGGCTACATGCCTTGTTCATTTAAATGACATGCTTGTCTAAGATGTTGCATATTTTACATGCATCATTTAGAATACCGTTTGTCTCTCTAAACCAGCACTGTCCAGTGATTATGCAACGTGAGCTGCCAGAGAGCCACATATGTAATTTAGAAGTTCCTAGTAGCCACATTTAAAAGAATGACAATAACCAGGTGAAATTAATTTTAATAAGACATTTTACTTGACTCATAAGAAAGATTATTTCAACATTAACCAATGTAAAAATTATGAAGGAGATTGTATATTCTTTTTATCGTATGAAGTCTTTGAAGTCCAGTGTGTATCTTGCCCTTACCACATACCTGCAGGTCAAGGGCTCAGGAAACATGCATGACTGGTGGCTGCTACACTGGACAGTGCGTTCGGAATTGTGACAGAAACAGGCCCAGTGGAATAGAGCCCAAGTGTAAGGAAAGCCATGGCAGTGTCATCACCAAAGCCTTTGCCCCAAGAATATGAAAGAACAGAGAGGGCGCTGAGCTTCCTTTCATGGGCTGTCTACGGTGGCCTGGGCCAAATGGAAGACATCCAAGTCTTTCACACCTGCCACTGTGTTATTTTACTTTACCAGGGTTATATTAATCTATGGCTTCAGAGCTCAACAATGGTGTCCTTTTTATCTGGCATCCTTCCTGAGGTTGTTGAAGTTCAAGTATTTCAGTATAGGCCGTCCAACTTAATGATACTCATTGGGCAAAAAGTGGCATTCCAACACATTACTGGATCATTCTTTTTTGTTACCAGTCTTTCTTCTATTCAGACTATTAAGTCTTATGTTAAGGGTAGTGCAAGAAAACTTTTCATGGGGAAGGTATTCCTACTACAAAGATCCATAATACATTCCAAACCAAGTGCATTAGAGATTATTGGTAGTTGTAGATTATGGTACTGCTTCTCTCTCATGGTGGGACCATCTAAAACCCTATATAAGAAAAGCCTAATATGCTAGGTGTCTGGTCATCTGGTGACTGGTCAACTGTTCAACCAATCGAAGTATAATACAGTGGGGCCTTGACTTACGAGTTTAATTTGTTCCGTGATGGAGCTCGTAACTCAAATTACTCGTATGTCGAATCTTAAAGTGAACGAGTGAGACACGTGATGCTGGGCTGATGTTGTGGCGTTCACTGTGGTGGGCTGTTTCTGTTTCCCGCGACCCGCACGGGAAAACGACAGGTTCTTGAGCGGAGGAGCTGGGGATTAAGAAATTAAAGAAAGACCAAGATGCAGAAATAGATTTTAAGCTGGGGCCAGGTGGGCGCCATCCTCTCTGATGGAGAGGCGGCAAAGTGCTGAGCCACACAGCAGGTTTATTTTAAAGGCCTAGATTTACATATCTAGTTCCGCCCCTGCCTGATTAACATGTCCAGCCTTATTGGGGAAGCATGTTCCCAGGGCGTGGCTGCCTGTGCTCTGAGTTCAGCTGACAATAATTATAAGAAAATGCCTAGGTGCCTCCCAGGCGGCCCTCTACATCTCCCCCGTTTTTGTTTTTTAAGCTACTATAATAAAAGTAAAATTTTAAACATTAATAGTAGGGCTCTAGAATTAAAACAATTGTAAACAATGCAAATGCAAAAACTAAACTACATACATGTTATCATTTTCAAAATTTGAACGTTAAGAACAAAACTGGCTATTAAATAATAACAAAACAATGCCAATGCAAAACAACAATATGAGAAATCAGAACTATGGACATATTAACATTTTTTCTACTAAATGAAAAGAAAAGTCTCTTTTGCTGCTGGTGTATATTTACTCAGAGTCCTTGGACTTGGCCGCGCAAGACTTTGCAGAAGACTGGCAGCTAACAGATGCTAGCATGAGCAGGAACATGGTTGAAGAAGTAGCTTCAACTTCTTGCTTTTCCACAATCTGTTGTGCTTCAGTCGTTAACTTCTTCAGATGACTCCATATTGGCACAACAGTCCCTTGCGTCTTTCAGTTTTCTTCTTCTTCCCCTTTGCTGTCATTAGGGTAGTACTTAGTCCTTTTGAGTGAATGGACACAGGAGTTTGTCCGAGTCCATTGTGGTGACGGATGTAACGCTCTGGCACCCGAATTGGCTGCATTGCTCCTTCTTCCTGGGCAACCTGTAGCAATGCACAGGTGCTGACTGCTATCATGACAAGGCGCCCTCACCATCTTCATCTTTGAACTGTCTTTGTGGCTGGAGCAATCTGATCAGTTGGGATCTGTTGTTGCAGGAATCCACATGGTCTGGGAGTTGTTCTTCTGAAAATATACAAACATATTCTCGACCAAAGGTTAAAGGAAAAACCTTACTTGGGGTTTTTTCTTTGAAATGATCTTCCCTGGCTTACCCTGGCATCATGTGTTTTTTCTGGGTGTCTCGCTGTTAGCATTAAATGAAAAATTTTATCTAAATGTAATTTAGTTATAGGATATTTTTCTTTACATGGTATTTTTCCACTATCCCCCCTTTTTTATTTAATTATTAGGAGGATTTTTGGAAAATTTACAATGCAGTCTAGATAATTTTAAATTCCAACTTTTTGCACAAAAATATGACTGCTTTAGGTTCATAGCATGTTAAGCAATTTTAAAACGAAATGAAAATTTTGGTTAATACCTTTTGAATAATTACTTATTTCAAATTAGCCAAATTTAATTTGAAAACTTGACAACTATTTTACTGTCAAATTTAATATTTTAACAATAATCTTAATTTGCACTGTGAATATTAATTGAAAGGATCAGTTTACGTCTTTGAGGAAGCTTAAAGCATTCCTGTTTTTAGGCTAG